>NW_006969989.1:0-1649 GCF_000164805.1 Carlito syrichta | reverse complement strand
CTAATTAAGACAACTAGTTAAGTCAGCTGTGTAGCCAACTGGCTGGCTAGTTAGTGATGAAGTTATGTCAGTTGGCTAGGAGAGGGCTAGCTAACTAAGTCAGCTACTTAATTCAGCTGGATATCCAGGTGGCTAGAGAGTTAGAGAACTAGTTAAATCATCTGGCTATCCAACTGGATATCTAGTTAAGTCAATTAGTTGTCACCTGGCTGGTGAGCTACCAAGCTCATTAATCAACTAGTTGTCAGGTGGCTAACCAGTTGGATAGCTAGTTAAGTCACCTCGTTATGTCAGTTGAGTAGCCATCTCCCTAGCTAGTTAAAAAGCTAGTTAATTCAGATGGCTAGACAGTAGGCTAGCTAGTAATTTAAGGTAGTTTAGTTAGCTGGCTATCAAGGTAGATAGCTAGTTAAGTCAGCTAGTTATGTCATCTAGCTTCCATGTTAAGCCAACTAGTTGGCTTTCTAGCAAGATATCTAGCTAGGTAGCTAGCTAGTTATTTAAGCTAGTAAATTCAACAGTCTAGCTAGGTAACTAGCTTGTTGAGTCATCTACTTAATTCAGCTGGATATCCAGGTGCCTAGCTTGGTATCTAGCTAGCTAAGTCAGATGACTAGCCAACTAGCTAGCTAGTTAACACACCTAGTTAACTCAGCTCGCCAGCCAACTTGTTAGGTAGGTAGCTAAGTAGTTGAATCAGCTGGTAAGTCAGCAGAACACATAGGAGCTATCAAGTTATGTCAGCTGGCTAGACACCTGGCTAACTAGAGGTGTCAGGCAGTTGTCAGCTGGCTAGTCAGCGGGCTAACTATTTATGTCAGCTAGTTGAATCAGTTGACCAACCAGCTGGCTAGCTGGCTTAGTCAGTTTATTAATCCAAGTGGTTAGTAAACTGGCTTGCTATGTATCTTGTTATAAGTCAGCTGACTAGCCACCTGACTAGGTAGGTAGCTAGCTAATTATGTCAGCTGGCTTGCCCATTGGCTCGCTAGTTAAGTCAGCGAGTTAAGTGAGCTGGCTAGCCGGCTGGCTAGCTAGGTGCCTACCTAGTAAAGCCAGTTGGCTAGTCGAATGTCTATCTAGTTAAGTCAGCTAGTTAAGTTAGCTGGTTAGACGGCTGGCTAGCTAGGTGGCTGGCAAATTAAGGCACCTTGTTAGCAGACTGGAAAGTTAGGTGGCGAGCTAGTTAAGCTGGCTGGCTAGCTGGCTGACCAGCAGAGTGTCTTGCTAGTTTAGCCAGCAGGTTATCACAATGTCCAGCCGGCTGGCTGGCTATTTAACCAGTTCGCTAGCCAGGTGGCCATCCTGCTAGCTAGCTAGCCGGTTGCCTAGCCTGCTAGACAGCCAGGCAGCTAGCTATTTAAGACAGGTGGCTAGCCGTGTAGCCAACCAGGTAGCTAGGTATTTATGTCAGCTGGCTAGCCAGCTAACCAGCCAAATAGCTAGTCAGTCAGTTAAGTCAGCTAGATAGCCAGCTAGCTAGTTAAGTCAGCTAGCAAATCAGCTAGGTACTTAGCTAACTAGTCAGCTAACAACTCAGGTAGCTGGTGATCTAACTAGTGAGCTCCCTTGCTTTTCATTAGGTCAACCAACAAGTAGGCTCACTCACCTGCCAACCAGTCAGCAAACTAGTCATCTTGCATGCCAGC
>NW_006969988.1:0-591 GCF_000164805.1 Carlito syrichta | reverse complement strand
AGCTGAGATATACTCTTCTTTAATACTCTGAAGATGATTGGGAGTAAACACAGCAACAAATGAATCACTGCTCCGCAAATGCCCACATTGATGAATATAGACATCAATGATTTTTGGTTAACAAATGATGAAAAATTATTAAATATAGAACTAGTCAATTCAGTGGACTAGAATTGCTTTTCAGCAACCGTTATGTCCTGAATTTCTTGATGTAATTTAGTTAGGTCTATGCTCAAATCCGAATGGTTCCAAATTCCAAGAATATGATTTTTTACTTTGTCCCAAGTATGAACAAAGGAGTGAGGCAAATCTATTTAAACTGAGAATGACAATGGAGAGTCAATTTTATTTTTAAGGTCACAGTTTCCTGTCCTACTGCCAAAACTGCTTCTCTAAAGCATTAACTTTATTTTCTAACTTTTGATCTATATTCTCCTGAGTAGCTAATGCAATAGAAACATTCTAAGATAACTCATCAGCAAAGGTAGCTGTATGAATTTCCTTAGATAGAGCTACAGCTGAAACTATTACTGAAGTAGCAATAGCTATTAATGTTATAATTCCTAAAATTAAAGTGGCTAAAAATCTTTT
>NW_006969987.1:0-363 GCF_000164805.1 Carlito syrichta | reverse complement strand
GAAGAAATGTTTATTCACAAGTATAAATAATTTTAAGGTGTTGCATATGAATATGATGATTACTGTACAATGCAGTCAGATTAAAACAGAAAGAAGAGCAAGCGTTTTACATAAGAGTCACTGCTCGGTGCCCTGTGTCCTCTAGGTCATAGCACATGGGAATCATTCCATTGGATGCTTGGATCAATTCAATGCCAGTTTCACTCATTCTTTTTGATAATAGAAAGTTTATGGAACTTTGGAACATGTAGAATTCTTGCTTTTTAAGGGGGATTCTGGAGGTTGCAGTAGTCTTTTTTTAAAAATTTGTGTCATTACTCATGCAGCCATCATTATTTCATTCACAGACATTCTTTATGTGTT
>NW_006969986.1:0-370 GCF_000164805.1 Carlito syrichta | reverse complement strand
CAGAGATTGACTGGCACTCTTGGGAGAAGGAAATAGCTGTCAACAGGCACAGGTGTTATACAAACCCAACTCAAGTCAGGGACCTTAAGCCCGATAATACAACCATTGTCTTGGAAGATCCCCCTAGATGATGATGATTTAAGGACTTCTAGAGTTTAAAAAAATGATGAATATAAGCAGGGTACAGAGGTGACAAACAAAAAAAAAAGGAAAAAAGAAGGAAAGAATCTTGAATACTTTGATACAGAAAAAGAAAACACAATGGGAAGAGAGGTATACAATTTGATCTTTTTCTCATGGCTTCTCGAGGCTCTTCTACCACCTATCATGGTCATTAGTTGACCAAGAACTTCTGATACAAGAGACTGTT
>NW_006969985.1:0-3020 GCF_000164805.1 Carlito syrichta | reverse complement strand
AAAAAAATCTAGCTTTTCTTGGTGTCATCTTGAGGAAAGGTATCCCCAAGTGACCTAGGTTTCAGATATACCAGAAGCAAAAGTTCAAGTTAACTTTTTTTTTATTGTGTGGGTTGTGAGTACACATTGGGGGATTGCACACCATGTGTATCTTGGGTTCGTGTTTGGTAGCGCACAGAATGTGTATGTTATGAGTGTACTTTGGAGGGGTACAAGGCATGTGTGCATTGTTGGTGCACAATGAGAGGTGCATGTGTTTGTAGTGGATGCATATTGGAGAGGTGCACAACAAGTTTGTGTTGTGAGTGCACGTTGGAGGGACACACAGCATGCGTCTGTTGGGTAAACATAGAGTGTGCTCATCATGTGTGTGCTATGGGTGGTCATTGGTAGGTGCACAACATGTGTGTGTTGGGTGCACATTGATGAGTTAACAGCGCCCGTGTGTTGGGTGCCTATTTTGTGTGCACACCATTTGGATTTTGTGGGTGCACGTTGGAGGGGTGCAAATAATATGTGAGGTGTGGATATGTGTGGTCAAGATCCACAGCATGTGTATGTTGTGGATGAACATTGAAAGGGTGTACAGCCGTTGGGTGCTGTGGGTGCATATTGGTGGGGTTCACAGCATGTTTGTGTTGTCAGAGACATTGAAGAGGTTCACATTTGTGTGTCATATGTCCAAGTTTGATGGGTGCATTGTGTGCACATTGGTGAGAGCACAGCATATGTGTGTAGTGGGTGTACATTTAAGGGGTACATAGCATGAATGTTTTGTGACTGCATATTGGAAAGGGTGAACAGAATTTGTGTGCTGTTTGTGCTTGCTGGTGTGGTGCACAGCATGTGTTTGTTTTGAGTGTACATTGGGGTACACATAATTGGCTATTTTGTGGATGCACATATGGTGTCAAGTTAACTTTAATGTTTAAAAGTCTAAATAAGGGCAGTCCCAATCAAAGCATTCTAGGCTCAGATTATTTTACAAACTCATTCTAGTTCTTATATGCAAATAAAGATAATTTCCATGTTAGCCAAGCCGTAGAAGAAATTAGAAATTTCTCAATTTAATTTGTGATGCTAGTATATCCTTAATATCAAAACTTTATTGTTATTCCAAGAAAGAAAATAACAATATTCACTTAAGATAGATGGAAAAAATAAGTAACACATTACATTAAATCAATTATATATTAAACCATACACTATGATTTATTCCAGGAAAACAAGAATGTGTCAATATTAAGACAACAAAAGATAGAATTCATTAAAATGACAACCTTGTTAATTAAAAACTAAGTTAAGACTGGATGCAGTGGCTTATACCTATAAACCTAGCACTTTGAGAACTCACGATGAGAGGATTGCTTGAGCCAGGATTTCAAGACCACCCTGGGTAACATGGCATGCCCTCATCCTTACAAAAAATTTAAAAATTAAATGGTGATACACTTCTGTGGTTGCAGCAACTCAGGAGGCTGAGGTGGAAGGATTGCCTGAGTCCAGGAGGTCAAGGCTACAGTGAGCTCTGATAGTGCCACTGCATGCCAGTCTGGATGACAGAATGGGACCCCGACTCAAAAAAAAAAAAACCTAAGTTAATATAGATGGAAACTCCCTAAACTTAATAGACAATTTACCAAAAGCCAGCAGCAAATGTCTGTTTAAACAATAAAATACTAAAGCTATTCCTATAAGTATCAAGAAGAGTGGGCTAACTCAGTATAGCCTGTTACTCAATATTGTTTGGGAGGTGGTAGCCAAATTGCAAAACATAAAAGCTAAAAGCAAAATGCTGCTGCTGGCTTCACTCTGCAGACCTATGTCCTGCTTTGGGCATAACTGCTTTGGGCACCAAAGACAAGGGAGAGAGAAAAGTTACGAGCTGAACCTGAACATCAGACAACCAGGAGGGACAGGCTGGCCCTGGGGACAGATAGTGGTGGGAATGTCTTCACAGGAGTGTGGCATCTGTGCCAGTGGAGACCAAGGGGGACTGAGTCTGGAGATGAATTCTACAATTACAGGACAAGTGTAGTGCATTAAATGGAGAGTGCTTTGTTTTTTAGTGTTTTTTGTTTTGTTTGTTTTGTTTTGTTTTGTTTTTTGGTTTTGAGTTAGAGTCTTACTCTGCTCCCATACTAGAGTGTACTGACATGCTCACAGTCACTGCAGCCTTGGTTTCCTGGGTTTAGGCGAGCCTTCTGAATCAGTCTTCCAAGTAGCTGGAAATACAGGGGGGTTCCTCCATGCCCAGCTAATTTTTTTGATTTATTGTAGAGGCAAGATCTCACCATGTTACCCAGGCTGGTCTCAAAAACCTGGACTCAGGCAATCCTCTTGCCTCTGCCTCCCAAAGTGCTGAAATTACAGGCGTGAGCCACAGTGCCCAACCCAACAGAGAGTACTCTGAAGGTGACTGAAATTTAAACATGTAAGAATAAATACACAATTTTTATAAATAAATTCCAGCTTCTTGGGGTTCCCCCTTATATATACACATACACACACAAGGGGTTTAAATGTTACCAATTTAGTATCACCCCTTGGCTACCAGCCAAAGATGAAGTCAAGCATCTCTAGAGAAAATCATCCCCTGTTCAGACTGGAGGACTGCCCCAGAGTAAGGTCAAGCAAAGATTACCACACACATGAGGAAGCAAAACACCAAGGGAGAGCAAAGAAGAAAAACCAACCAACACATTCAGATTCCCACATATATTGGTGGTGTTGTATCTGCATATAGGAAAGGAGGTGCAGGTCACCAAGATGGCAGAATCAGGACACCAACCTTTCTTCCTCCATTGTGTATGTGTGTGTGTGTGTGTGTGTGTGTGTGTGTGTTTGTGTGTATATCAGGGAGAACCACCCCCAAAAAACAGATTTTATTTATAAAAATTGTGCATTCATTCTTACATGTTTAAACTTAAGTCCCCTTCAAAGTTCTCTCTGTTTGATGAAATACACCTATAGAGATGCCTTTTCCACTGCTCAAAACAGTTTTTGAACTCATCCATTTT
>NW_006969984.1:0-591 GCF_000164805.1 Carlito syrichta | reverse complement strand
CCAGCTGGCTAGCAAGGTGACTCAACTTGATGACTTAACTAGTGAGCCAGCTAGCTAGCCGGCTGACTTAATTAGCTCTCTACCTAGCTAGCTAGCTGGATAGCCAGCTGAATTAACTAGCTGAATTATTTAGCTAGCCAACTGAGCTATCGAGCAAGCTGACTAGTTAGCTGACCTGTTGGCCTGTGAGCAAGCCAACAATTTATTTGACCTGTTGACTGGCGAGCGATCCAACTAGTTTGCTGACCGTTTTGCAAGTGAGCAAGTCAACTAATTAGCTGACCTGATGGAAAGCGAGCTAGTCCACTAGTTAGCTGACCAGATAGCTGAGTTGCTAGTCGATTAGTTAGCAAGTAACTAGCTGATTTACTAACTGAATTAGTTAGCTAGCTGGCTAGTTACCTGGCTATCTAGCTGAAATAACTACCTAGCAAACAAGCTATCTAAGTCTCTAGCTTGTTGACTTAACTAGTCAGCTTTCTGGCTACTGGCTAACTGACAACTATCTAACTGACTATCTAGCTGACTAGCTAGCTGACTTAACTAGCTAGAAGACTAGCAAGCTGACCAGCTAGCTGACTTCACTAGCTA
>NW_006969983.1:0-12758 GCF_000164805.1 Carlito syrichta | reverse complement strand
GGGTCATCAGATACAATTTACCTAGGACACCTAGTCACTAAGACACACATCACAGAGGAAGATCAGTCACTGGGGTACCCTTCTCAGAAGAAAGACAGTCACTTTTGCATGCATCATAGGGAAAGGATTGTCAGTGGGTCACAGATTAAAGGTAAGGATTAGCCAAAGAAGAATCCATCAAAGAGAAGGTTTAGTTACTGGAGCACCCATTATGGAGGAGATCCAGTAACTGGGGCACCCATCACTGCTATAGGTTATTCACTAGAACACCCATTATGAAGGAGGCCCATTTACTAAAACTCTCATAACAGGCAGTGATACTCGATGGGCACCCATTATCAAGGATAACCAGTCACAAGGGCACCATCACAAAGGACGCTCAGTCACTAGAGAACCCAATTTGAAGGAGGGCTAGACATTGGGGCATATAACAAAGGAGGGCCAGTCACTGGGGTACCCAATACAGAGGAGGGCCAGTTACCTGGACAACCATGAAAGAGGAGTATCAGCCACAGGGCAACCATCACTCAGAAGGGTCAGTCACTGGGAAATCCATCACAAAGAAGGGCTTGTCACTAGGGAATCAATAATGGAGGATGCCCAGTTACTCAGAAACCTATCATAGAAGACTTCTAGCTACTAGGTCACATATTATGGAGGAGGGTCAATCACTGAAGTATCAATCACTGAGGAGGCCCAGTCACTAGGGTACCCATAATGGAGAAGGGCTAGGTACTGGGGAACCCATTATGTAGGAGACCCAGCAGCTGGGGTTGTAATCATAGAGGAAAACTAGTCCAAGGGCAATTACAATGGAGGAGGACCAGTCACTGGATCATTATCTACAGAGGAGGGTCTGTCACTTGAGCACCCATTGTAAAGGAGGCCCAGTCAGGAGCATCTATCACAGAGGAGAGTCAGTCACTGGAACACCTATCACTGAGGAGGGCTACTCACAGACGCATCTATAATGTAGGAAATCCAGTTACTGAAACACCAATCACAGAGGAGGGTTAGTCACTAGGGAATCATAATAGAAGAGGGTCAGTCACAAGGGCACCAAGAACAAAGTAGGGTAAATCATTGGAACATGCAACACAAAGAAGGTCCAGTCATGAGACACTCATTACAGAAGAGGAACAGTCACAGGGCTTCCATCACTGAGAAAGTCTAGTTAGTGGGACTTCTATCAGAAAGGGGTGTCAATAACTGGGACAAACATCACAAAAGAGAGCCAGTTAGTGAGACACCTAACAGAGAAGAGGAATAGTCACCTTGTCACAAACAACAGAGGAAGACCAGTTTCTTGGCTTGTCCCTGTTACTGAGGAACCCATCACAGAGGTGGACTAGTCACTGAAGCTCACACTCCAGAGGAGGACCTGTTACCAAGGCACCTGTCTCTGAAGAGAGTCAGTCACTGAGCCACCCATCCCAAAGGAGTGCTAGTCACTAAGCCACCCATCCCAGAATAAGACCAAGTACTGAGCCATATATCACGTAGGAGGACCAGTCACTGGAGTACCCAATAAAAGGAGGGCAAGTCACTGGGGCACCAATCACAGAACTAGGCCAGTCACTGAGGCACCAAGCACAGAGGAGGGATAGTCACAAGGGCACCCATCACAGAGGACCAGTCACTGGTTCATGAATCATAAAATGAGAGCCAGTCACTGGAGCACCCATGAGAGAAGAGGGTTTGTCACCAGTGAAACAATTACAGCACAGGATCAATAACTGGGCCACTGATTACAAAGGAGGTCAGTCACTGGGCCACTGAACACATAGGTGGGTCAGTCACAGAGGCAAGTATCACAAAGGAGTACTAGTCATGGGACACCAATTATAGCGAAGTGCCAGTCACCAGGAGAGCCATCTGTGAAGAAAGCTAGTCCCAGGGATCCCATCACATACTATGTTTAGTCAATATGAAATCTATCACAATGGAGGGTCAGTCAACAGGAATCTCAAAAGGGAGAGGGCCAGTCACAAGGGCACCAATCATAAAGGAGGTTATTTCACTGGTGCACCCATCGCAGATGAAGTCATGTCACTGAAGCAGCCATCCCAGAGTAAGGTTAGTCAGTGTGGTGCCCATCACAGAGAAAAGTCAGTCACAGAGGCACCATCAATGAGGAGGGCCAGTCACTGGGGCAGCCATCGCAGAGGAGGTAAAGGCACTGGAGCACCTATCACAGAAGAGAATTAGTCACTGGGACAACCATCACAAAAAAGGATCAATAACTGGGACACTCATATGGAGGAGGACCTGTCACTGGGTTAACCATCACAGGGGAAGACCAATCAATGCGTCACCCATCATAGATGGGGACCAGACACTGAGGCGCCAATCACAGAGGAGAGTCAGTCACTATAATACCAAATACAGAAGAAGCAAAATCACTGGGGATCACATTCCAGGGGATGTCCATTCACTAGGGTAGCCATCATAGAAGAGGACCAGTAACTAGTGCAGCCATCACAGAGGGAGCCCACTTGTTGAGACATCAATAAAAGAGAAGGCTCAGTCACTGCGGAACCCATAGAGTGGTGGGACAGTCACTTGGGCACCAATCGCAGAGGTAAGTCAGACATGGTGTCACCACTCACAGAGGAGGGTTGGTCATTGTGGCATCCATAGATGGGTGGTATAGTCACTCGGGAGCCTGTCACAGAAGAGATCTAGTAACTGGGATAGCCCTCACAGAAGAGAATATATTGGTAGGGCAACCATAAGAGAAGAGGACCAGTCATTGGAGCACCCATCCCACCTAGGATAGGCATACACTGGTGCACCCATAATAGAGTAATACCAGTGCCTGCAGCACCCTTCACAGAAGAGAGTTAGTCACTGGGGCATGAATCATATATGAAGGTCAGTCACTGGGCACCAATCACAGAGGAGACTCAGTCAGGAGACTCAGTCACTAAACCGTCTATTACAGAGCAAAGCCAGTCACTGGGTCACTTATAATACAGGAAAGCCAGACACTGGGCACTCATCACAAGGGAGGGCTAATCATTGAGGCATCCAATTTGGATGAAGTCCAGTGACTGTGGCACCAATAAATGTAGCACCTATTATGGAGAGGGACTAGTCAGTATGGCACCCATCACAGAGGAGGGTCAGGTACCGGGGAAGTCACTTTGGAGGAGAACCAGAAACTGTCACCCATCACAGAGGATGGTCAGTCTTTGGAACATCAATCACTGAGGAGGTCCTGATGTTTGGGCATACTTTATGGAGGAGACCCAGTCACTGTCACACTCACCGCCAAAGACAGCTTGTCACTAGGGCACCTATTATAGAGCAAGACCATTCACTGGGCCATCAATCACAAAAGAGGGTCAGTTTCTTGGGCACACATTATGGATTAGGCCCAGTAATACACAGAGGCATACTAGTCACCAGGGCAACCATTGTGGAGGAGGGCCTACCAGGGCAACCATTGCTGAAGAAGCCCTGTCAATGGGGTATCCATAATGGACTCCCATTATGGGGGAGGCCCAATTACTGGGACACTCATCACAGAAGAGGGCTAATCACTAGGGCTTCCTTTATGGAGAATCATTCACTGGGGCATCAAACAGAGAAAAGTCACTGTGACTACCATCACAAATGAAAGCCGGTCACCGAGGCACATATTATGACAAATGCCAGTCACTGTGGCACACATCACATAAAAGAGCCTGTCATTGGGTCATTTATTTTAAAAGCACCGAGCACCTAGTTCACCTATCACAGAGGAGGGCTAGGCTAGTCACTTGGGCAACCATCACAGAGGAGACCCAGGCACTGAGGTACTTATTAGAAAGAGGGCCAACACTAGGACACTGACAATAGAGGCAGATAAGTCACTTGGGCACCCAATAATGAGGAGGACTGGTCTCTGGATTCCCATCATACAGGAAGCCTAGTCACTGAGTCAACCATTATAGACAAAAGCCAGTAACTGAGGCACCTATTTTGTAGGAAAGCTAGCCACTGGGAGACACATCACAGATGTGGGCTAGTCACTTGGGCACACATTGTTGAGGAGGCCTAGTCACTGTGGCTCCCAGTACAGAGGAAGGCTAGTCCCTCATGCACCAAACATGAAGGAGGGTTAGTCACTGGAGAACCCATTAGAAAAGATTGATCACTGGGGCACCCTTCACAGAAGAAAGCCAGTCACTGGGAAACCCAACACAGAGACAAGTCAGTCACTGAAGTACCCAGCACAGAGGAGACCAAGTCACTGAGGAACCCATCAAAGAGTAGGCCTGCCACTAGGACACCTATAACAATGGAGGGCCAGTGACTGGGACACCCATCAAAAAGAAGAGTCAGTAACTGAGTACCCTTATGGAGGAGGCTCAGCCAGTGGTACAACTATGACAGAAGAGTCGGTCACAGAGAAAAGGCAGTTACTGAAACAATTATAGAGGACGCTCAGTTACTGGAACACTCATCACAGAGGAGGACTATTTTCTGGATTACCCAATGTGGAGGAAGGACCGCTACTGGGGCACCAATCACAGAGGAGTCCTAGTCAATGGAGCACCTGTTATCTATTATAAAGGAGGCTAATTAATTGGGACACAAATCACAGTGGAGAGTCAATCACTGGGCACTCATAACACAGGAAGGTCAGTCATGGGGTATCTGACACAAAGGAGGGCTAGTCATCGGGGCACCTATTATTGAGGAGGCCCAGTAAGTGTGACACTCATCACAGACTAGGATGAGTCACTTAGGTAAAAATTATGAAGGCATGCCATTCACTGGGGCACCACAGAAAGGTGTTCCAGTCACTGGGGCACACATAATGGAGTAGGGCCAGTCACTTGATTATCCTTTAGAGAGGAGACCCAGTTGTCAGGGTAGCCATTATGGATAAGAGCCAATCATTTGGACATCAATCACAGATGAGATCCAGATAGTTGTGCACCCATCAAAGAAGAGTACTAATCACTGGTACTCCCAACAAATAGAAGGACTTGACTGTGGCACCCATAACATAACAGAGCCAGGAGCTGAGACATCCATCATAAAGGAGAGACAGTCACTGGAATACACATCACAGAGCAGAGGAAGTCACTGGGGCACTAATTGTGGATGAAGCCCCATTTCAGGAACGCCTATCACAGAGAAGGACGAATCAAGGAGCAAAACATTTGGAGGAGGGCCAGTCACTGGGATACTAATAACGGAGGAGCCACAGTCAATTGTGTACCTATAATGGAGGACGCCAAATTATTGGGAAACACATCACAGAGGAGAGCCATTCACTGAATCACCCATCACAGTTGAGAGCAGATATTGAGGCACCCATCACAGAGGAGGCCAATTCACTGGGAGAGCAATCACAGAGGAGGGCAAGTCACTGGGATTATCACAGAGTATGGGTTGTCACTGGTACACACATCACAGGTGAGGTCCAGTCACTGAGGGATCCACCACAGGGTAGGGTCATTCACTGGGACACCCTTTGGGAGGAGTTCAGTCACTGGGGCTTTGAATATTGAAGAGAGACAGTCACATGGACACAGAGCCCAGGGAGGTCCAGTCACTGAGGCACCAATTACAGAGGAATCCCATAACTGGTGGCACTCATCAGAGAGAAGGGTTAGTCATAGTATCTCCACCTTTGGAGAAGGATCAGTTGCAAAAATACACCATACAGAGGACTAGTCACTGCATTGGCATGAAGAGAGGATGACCAGTAATTGTGCCAACAATCACATAGGCAGCCCACTCATGCAGTTGCACATTTTGGAAGCTACCCAGTCACTATGACACTCATGGCAAGGGAGGACCAATCACTGGGGCCCAGATCACAGAAAAGAGCCAGTCAGTGATGCACTCATCATAGAGAGTGAGTCACTGAGACAGGTATCAGAGAATAGGGCCATTTACAGGAGCACCCATCACAGTAAGGATCAATCACTGGGACGCAAGTTAAGAGAGACTCAGTCACTGGACCTTGATAACAGAGGAGGGCAAGTAATTGGGAAAGTCATCACAAAGGAGACAAAATAAGTGTGGTACCCATCATAGAGAAGAATCAATCACTGGGACATTTTTTTCACAGATGATAGCCTGTCTCAGGGTCACCAACTACAGAGGAGTCCAGGTCAATGGAGTATCTACTATGGAGAAGAGTCGGATATTGGAACACCCATCACAGAGGAGGCCCAGACCCTGAGCACCACATAAAAGAAGGAATTTTACTGGGTCATCATTTTGGAGGATACCTAGGTACTAGGACACCCCAAAATAAAGAAGGCTAGCCACTGTAATACCCATCACATATGATGGCCAATTATTGGGACATAAATCACAAAATAATGGGCAGAGCTTTAGATGTCAGCTGAAAGGTCAGTCTGTAAGAGTAAATCAAGACTCTGAGTGAGTGGGTGGGCGCTGGTGGGAGCATGAAAGTCTGTCTGAGGGGATACTTGGGTGCAAGCACCTGGGCCCCTCCTCTGAGTGAGACGGCAAGCCCCCACTGCCATGAGATTGGAATACAGATGGCAGGATCTCATTAAGGAGCATCTGCTGCTATGAGAACGTACCTGCTGCTGTGGGAATGTACCTGAGAAAAGCCTCCTGAATCCAACTGATTTGCATGCCTAGGGACTGGCCCACACCATCACCGATTATAACGGATCAGCTGGAACACTGGATCTGATCAGTGGAGAGAGAGGTTTGGGAAAGACAGTTAGGAGTCCATGCCTGGCGAGGAGCCGCCCACCACAGTCATTTTCTTTGACCTAGGACCAGGCATCACCCCTAGGTCTCTGCATAGTCTCCACCTTGTTGCCTAAGGTAATCTATCACACCAGGAGAGACAGAAGCACACCTACAGGCTGAATACAACATAGACAATGCAGATCTCTATTGCAGACCTGTCAGTAAGCAAGGCGAGTGAACACAGAACTGACTCACACACATACCAAAGTAGGCTTGCAGCAATTGACCCAAGCTATGAGTAACCCTATCTGCCTGCTATGAGACCAGAGGGGAGGGACTAGAGATCTGAGCTGAAGGGACTATGGACATAAAGGAAAGACCCCAGAACCAGTCTGATTCCTTGTTTATATTTCTTATTTTTATTTTTTGACTGTTTTGTTCACTTTCATTCACTTTTTTTAAAATTCGGGTTTTATAACGTTTTCATACCTTTTTTTTAAATTTAACCGATTTTTTTCTTTCTTCTTTCTACTCTTTATACCCCCTGTTTGTGTAGAGGCAGTCTACATCAATAGACAGGATTTTATTGGACTGTGCGTTTCTGTGATTACATGTATATTCTAGGGATTTTTTTTCTCTTTTCTGTCTTTGTATCTCTTTTAATTAGTTAGGTGGTATGTCTGTTTTTCCCCTTACTATTCTCTCACTCCACCTCCCTCTTGACCCACCTTCCTTCTTCCATTATTTTCCTTTATCTTACCTCATTTTGTTCCATGAAGCAAACCTAAACCCTCACTGCATCTACAGATTTAAGACAGTGGAAAGTGGGTACCAGGATGCCCATACACCTGTTGGTGAATATTGGGATCTGCAGATAGATTCTGAATTACAGCTCCCCCCTCAACTAAATCTCAAAAGTGCAAAAAGTACAGTCCCCAACCCACAGTCCAGCTTCAGAAGTGAACAAAGCCAGGGGATCCATATCAGAAAGAATAGGAGACTGAGCAAAAAGAAATAAAAGCAACCCTGCCATTCATGAAAAACAGAATTAAAGAAGAGTTGAAAAAAGTGGGGGGGTAGGAAAATCTATTCAAATGAAGAAATACCAAAAGAAGAATATGGGTCTCTTACAGACCCCTGGAAAGTCAGACACTGAGAAAACAGATTTTTAAATGCAAGCAGTGAAGAGAACCCAGAATGACTGGTCTCAAACTATAAACTCAGGCATCAAGACATTAATAGAGATATTAAAAAGAGTTGAGCAGAGACAAGAGGAAAGTAGGAAGTGGTCCACCTCTGTGATGGATGCCTGTTTACAGTCTCTTCTCTGTGATGGATGACACAGGAGTGCCCTTCTCTGTGGGTGTGTGACCCAGTGACTTGCTGGTTACTGTTAGAGCTCTTTGAGTTACTGGTTGTCTTCTGCAATCCAATCTTTAGTGACTGACCTTCTTCAGTGATGGACATACCAGTGATAGGACCTCCTCCATACTAGGTTCTCCATTGACAGGGACTCCTCTGTGATTGGTGCCTGGTGCCTGGCCCTCCTCCAAATTGGGTGGATCAGTGTATAGCCCTCTATAATGATTGTTTATATACCTGGGCCTCCTCCACAACTGTCCCAGTGTCTAATCCTCCTCTGTGATGGGTACCCCCGTGGTTGCCTCTTCTCTCTAATGGATGTCCTAGATACTGACTGTCTTCCATGACAGATGTCCAAGTGAATGAATCTCCTCTATTATGGGTGCTACATTGAATGGTTTTTCTCTTGATGAGTGCTCTAATGACTGGTTCTCTGCTGTAAAAAAATACCCCGGTGACCGATCCTCCTCTGTGATGGGTGCCCCAGTGACTAGCTTTCCCCTGTTATCACTGTCCCAGTGACTGGTTCTTCCATATAATGGGTGCCCCAGTGATTAGCTCCCCTCTATTATGGGTTCCCTAATGATTGGCTTTCTTCAGTCATTGGTGTCCCAATTACTGAACTTCATCCTTAATGGTGCACTAGGGATTAGCCCTCTTCTGTGATGGATGTCCTAGTAATAGTGCTTCCTCCATAATCAATGTTCCAGTGACTGGCGTGCCTTCATTATGGGTGTACCTGTGAGTAAGCATCATCTGTGATTGGTGCTGCAGCTTGCCCTCTTCCATAATGGTTGTCTCAGTGACAAGCCCACCTCTGTGATGTGTGGCTCACTTAGGGGGCCTCCTCCTCCATAACGAGCCCCTTAGTGACTGATAATCCTTTGTGGTGAGTATCCCAGTGGTTGGCCCTCCTCAATAATGTATGCTTCTGAGATTGTTCCTCCTCTGTGATTCGTGTCCCAGTAACTGACCTTTATATATGTTGGGTGTCTAAGTGACAAGTTCTCCTTTTGATGCATGTTTAGGTGACTGAGCCTGTCCATTTTCAGTGCCACAATGAGTGTTCCTTCTCTGAAATGGGTGCTCCAGTTACTAAACCTCATCCATTATGGGTGCCCCAGTGACTAGCTCTTCACTGTGAGGGATGATCCCTTAACTGTTCATCTGATATAGGTGTAACAGTAACTGATCCTCCTCTATTATGAGTGTTTCAAGGATGGTCCCTCCTCTATGTTGGGTGTCCAGTGTCTGACTCTCCTGTCTGACAGGTGTCCCAGTGACTGGCCCTCCTTCTAGTGAGTGCCCTAGTGACAGATCCTCTTCTGTGTGGGATGCCTCAGTAATTGGCCCACTTCTGTGATATTTCCCTTTGTCACTGGGTGTTCTCTTTAATTTGTGCCCAGGTGACTAGCCCTCATCCATAGTGGATACCCTATTGTCTGGCTCTCCTCGATACTGGGTGCCCCAGTGACTGAGTGCTCTCTATGATGGGTGTACCAGTGACTGAACCTCGTCTGCGATAGTTGTCCCAGTGCCTGGACCAACTCCATAATGGGCACCCCAGTGTCTGGCCCTCTTCCGTGATGAATACCACAGTGATTGGTCTTCCTTTGTTATGGGTGCACCAGTGATAGACCCTCCTTTGTGTTTGAAGCCCCAGTGACTGTAGTTTCCTATAACAGTTTACCCAGTGACTGGCCCGCCTCCATAATTAATGCCACAGTTAATAGACCTCCTCAGTGATTGGTGCCCCAGTTACTGGAGCATCCATCCTAATGATTGTCATAATAGCTAGGTCTCCTTAATGAAAGTTGTAGCAATGACTGGCCTTCTTCATCTGTTTTGGGTGCCACCGTGATAATCCCTTGTCTGTATTGGGTGTACCAGTGACTAGTCCTCCTTTGTGAGTGAAGCCCCTGTGACTGACCCAACTCTGTGATGAGTGCCCCAGTGACTGGTATTTCTCTGTGATGGCTGTTCCAGTGATTGGCCCTTCTCTCTGATGGGTACCCAGTGACTATACTTCCTCTATGCTGGGTGTCCCATGGCAGGCCTTCCTCTGTGATATGCTCTCCAGTCACTGGACATCTTGTATGAAAAAATTCCCCTGTTACTAATCCTTCTGTGTTATCGGTGCCCCAGTGAATAGCTTTCCTCTGTTATTGCTGCCCCAGTGACTGGGACTCCTTCATAATGGTTTCCTCAGTGACTAACCCTCCTCCCTATCAGTTCTCCCTTGACTCTGCCAACATGGTGATTTTTGAGTGACTGGCTCTCTTCCATAATGGCTACTTCAGTGACTAGCACTCATCTGTAAACTATGTCCCAGTAACAGGGCCTCCTCCATGATGTGTGCCACAAAGACAAGCCCTCTTTTGTAATGACTGTCCCAGTGACAATTCTTCCTGAATGATTGGCTCCCCAGTGATTGCTCTATGATATGTGTCCCAACGACAGACCCACCTCCATAATGGGTGCCATAGTGACTGGCCTTTCTCTGTTATTGGTGCCACAGTAACAATCCCTTTCCTTTGTAAGTGTTTTCAGTGATGAGCTCTCCTTTGTGAGGAATGCTACCATGACTGGTCTGCCTCTGTGTTGGTTTCCCCAGTAACTGGCCTTCCTCTGTGAGGTGTGCCCAGTGACTGGCCCTCTTCTGTGATAGCATTCTCTGTGGCAATCCCTTCTCTGTGATTTGTGCCTCAGTGATATTCTCTCCTCTGTGATAGTGCCCCAGTCTCTAGGCATCCTATGTGATCAGAACTCCAGTAATGGGATTTACTTTGTGTTGTTTGCCTCAGTGATTCTACATTTTCTGTGTTGGGTGCCTCAGTGACTAGGCCTCTTCTGTGATTGATGCTTTAGTGACTGGCTCTCCTCTGTAATTGGTTCCACAGTAACTGACTGTCCTCTGTGATGGGTACCAAAGTGATCATTCTTCCCTCCTATCTGTGCCCCAATGACAGGCCCTTCACTCTTAATGGTGACTCAGTGACTGGACTCCACTCTTCTGGGTGCTCCAGTAACTGGACCTCCTCCATATATGGTTTTCCAGTGATTAGCACACCCCTATAATGGGTATTGCTTTGGTTCTCCTTTTTGATATATGCCCCAGTGACTGAGCTTCCTCTGTGATGAGTACACAGTGACTGGACTTCTCTCTAATGAGTTTTTCAGTAATTGGCCATCCGTAACAATTGGTTTCCCTGTGACTTACATTCCTCTGTGATGGATGCAGCTTTGACTGGCTTTCCCCTTTGATAGATTGCCCAGTGACTGAATCACCTCTATGATGGCTTTTCCAGTAACAGGGACTCCTCCGTATTTTTTTCCCTGTGACTAATCCTCCTCTTTGATTGGTTCTCTTTTGACTGACTGTTGTCTGAGAAAAATATTCCAGTGACTGAACCTTGGCTATAATGGGTGTCCCAGTGACTGGCTTTCCTCTTTGACGGGTAACCAGTGATAGGTCATTATCTGGGAATAATATTCCAGTGACTTATCCTCCTCTGTGATTGGTGCCCAAGTGACTAGCTTTTTTCTATGATTTCTGCCACAGTGACTAGGTCTGTAAAATCGGTAGCCCAGTGATTAGTCCTCCTGCATTATGGGTGACACAGTGGCAGGATTTCTTTGGTGATTGGTGCCGCAATGACTAGTCGCCCTCCATTATGGATGCCCCATTGCCTGAACCTCCTCTTTTAGTGATGTCTCACTGACATTCCTTCCTTCATAATGGCAGACCCAGTGACAAGGCTTCCTATTTGATGAGTGTCTCTGTAAGTGAACCTCCTCCCTTTTTGATGCAGCAGAGACTGAACCTTCTCTATGATTGGTGCCCCAATGACTTAAAATCCCCTATGATTGGTGGTCTAATGACAAGCCCTCTTCTGTGATGGGTGTTCTATTAACTTGGTCTCCTCCAAAATAGGTGCCCCTTTGAGTAACCCTCTTCTGTTATTGATGCCCCAGTGAATTGGCTTCCTCCAAAATAGGTTCTTCATTTACTGGTTTTCTATCCTGACTGAGACCCATTAACTGGTCTTCCTACAAATTGGGTTCCAAAGTGAATAGCCCTCCTCTGGGCTGGGTGCCCCAGTGATTGGCTCCTGGAATTTCCAGTTACTGAAAATCTCAGTAACTGGATCTACTCTAGGATGACTGTTCCAGAGACTGACCTTCCTCTGTTAAATTGCCTCAGAGACTCTCCCTCCTCTGTGTTTGCTGCCTCATTAACTGGCCCGCCTCTATAATTTGTTCAACAGTGCCTGGCCTCCTCTGCGATGGATGTCCCAGTGAATCGTCTCCACTGTTATGAGTGCACCAGTGACTTGTTCTACTCTCTGATGGGTATTCCAGTGAGTGTTTCTCTTCTGGGAATAATGCCCGAATGACGAGCTGCCTCTATAATAGATGCCCCAGTGACTGGACACCTCTTTGATGGATATCCAGTAACTGGGCCATTTTGATAATTGGTGTCCCAATAAGTAACACTCATCTGTGATGTGTGCCCTTGAGACTGGCTCTCCTTTTAGATGGGTGTCACATTGACAGGATTTCCTTTGAGATAGATGCCTCGGTGTCCAAGCCTCCTCTACAATGAGTGTCTCAGTGACTGCCACTCCTCTGTGAAAAATGCTCCAGTGACAAAACATCCTCTGTGATTGGTGCCTTGGTGACTAGGTTTCCTCTGTTATCACTGCACCAGTGACTAGGTC
>NW_006969982.1:0-5855 GCF_000164805.1 Carlito syrichta | reverse complement strand
TCACACAATATATTCATACACAAAACATTGATTTTGAATGGTCACAATTTTGGGATTCCTTTGTGCCAGAATATACCCTAGATTATTCTGATTAGTCCAGGGTTATTATAGCTTTGGTAAAGTACAAACTTTTATATGTGAGTGAATCATCATTTTTGTATGGGTAAAATTCTCTAGGTTATTTTTTCTGGGTTGAGGAGATGCACTAACATGGATTAAGTAAATGTGTTAATGTAGATTAAGAGGATATGCTACCATAAATTAAGGGGATGTACTCACATGAGTGAATAAAGTACTTAAATTTAGAGAACAGTTGTGTGCTGAAGAAACAAATGCAGAAGAAATATTGCATACTCTTCAGTTTGTCCAAATTTGGAAATCTATTTTTCACTGTATTTAAATTATGCCTTGAAATCATAAAAAAGAAAACATGCAATAAAACCTGGGTTTGTGGGGCACACCTACATTTTAGTTGGGCTACGTACACTAAGAAGTTTCTCTCTGCTTCTGTAGTATGGCAGTAGTTGCATACAACAGATTGAAAGATAAATATATAAGATGCTTAATTTCAATGCACAATGGTTATTTATTAAGACAGGCCTTAAGGATAGTTCCACTCAGTGTGTTGACCATTTCAAGTGAATGTTACTTTTTATTGTTGTTTGTTTCTCACTCCCAAAGAAGTAAGCCATTTCTTTAAATAAGCTAAGAAACCTGCCTCCTATAAAATTAAAAGCAACTTCAAAACTAAAAGACATAGAGTGTGTTCTTTAATTACATGGCCAGTGACAGCACCTGGGCCAGAAATCAGGGCATCCACTCATACCAGTCTTATTCAACAATATTCCATTGTATTAAAGGTTTTCTTCCCTTCATCATAAAACTCTCTGCAGAATCAAAAGATACTGGCCTGGTTTTCTTAGTAATGTGTCAGTGAGAAACCATGTCAAACCTCATTCGTGACATGTTTACTACTCCAAAACAATGCTAATACTGGGGACTCAAAGCACTATGAATAATTTCCAGTGAACTGTCACATCTCTCAATGAGCAGCTATTTGGCACTGACAACATTCATGGGTTCCTTAAAATGTATCAAGAGGCTGCTGCCAATCTATATATCAAGGAGAAAATTTTCTGAAAGCTATGGTATGGCAAGTCTGTAAAGGACTAAAAAACTAGAAGACATATATGCATGGACAGACTGAAAAAAATAGGAGAGATGACAAAATATACTAGAAGTCTCAGAAAAGTTTACATTTTAAAAATAATTGATATATAATATTATATGAAAAAATATAGACTTATGGACTTTGGACATATTAACTGTCTCTGATACTTGTTTAATCCTAAATGAAACATTGAATGGATTAATATATTTAATTATTTTCCTAAATCAATAATGAATGTGAACACATCCTATCTTTGTCACACATGATTTATGTTTGCTTTTTTGTTGTTGTTATTGTTTGGGGTTTTTTGTTTTGTTTTGGTTTGGTTTTTGAGTCAGAGTCTCACTCTGCTGTCCAGGCTGTGTAGCACAGTGGCACACTCATGGCCACTGCAGCCTTCAGCTGCTGGGTGTGGGCCTCCTGAGTAGCTGCAAGCATAGGCATCCACCACCATGTCTAGCCAATTTTTTTTTTATTTACTGTAGAGGCAAGGTCTTGCCAAGTTACCCAGACTGGTCTCGAATCCCTGGGCTCAGGCAATCCTCTCACCTCTACCTCCCAAAGTGCTGGGATTACATGTGTGAGCCACGCCTCTGGCTATATTTAATACTATACTAATCATATTTGCAATTTCCAAAAAAGTATTTTGATACTTGAACAATATCTCAAATTTTTATTAAGGATAGTATTTTCTCTTAGTAATAGATAATGCCTTAATGTGTTATGAATATCAAAAGACAGAAAAGAAGATGATAGTTCAGTAGGCAATAAAAACTCTCCATTGGATATAATTTTAGTCATTTCTTTACCTTTTATGCATTATATATATAAATGGAGAGAGATTATTGAATGAATGAAATTTCTCAGACAGCTGAGAGTACATAACATTAATACTCATAAAAAGTATGCTGTAAAGTCTATGATTTCACCATGAACATTTAGGTCTGTGCTGTCTATCAGATAATTCAGGCCATGTCATCATTATTTGAATAATAGGATATTTCTTGTAAAGAAACACACACATCAAAATGTACAATTTTGAGAAATGAAGTCAATAATATTTTTCAAAATCAGCATTTTATAAATTAAGTAATATATTGCTTAGTGATTCTCCACATTTTCTTGTAGTACTAGAAGTTTCTTTGAAAAATAAGAAAATATAGATCAGTTTATACAAAAGTCCTCTGTTTGATTATATTCATCTATTTATAATTTTAGTTGATAATGCTTGAAAACCTACTGTGTACCAGGCACTGTTCTAAACATGAGGAATACATTAGTGAAACAAAACAAAGATCTATACTCTTCTAGAAGCATGCTACAGACAAAATTTTTGCCTAGCTGTATGAAAAAATGCTGTGTGGGAAAATTCCTACAATGCTTTTTGTAACACTTAGACATTATGAAGATTCAGAAGGCAGGTAAGCCAATGTCTGTCCTCTTGACTTTGAAATACATAGTCTCATGAAAGACTAAGCTGTAAATGAACTAAGGAACAATTTAATATAACACTATCTGATAATTACTCATATGTGTTCTACTTTGAGTTGGCACAAGAGACTCCTTTTCAATTAGTTTCAGTAGAATTTGTTTTTAAACTGGTAATTGACACATTTTATATATCTACATATATGCTATAAGGCAAAAACAATTAATCTAGGTTTTTGTCCACAGATGCAAAACATTAAAGTGTTGAAAAAGCAATATATATTTAATATATAATATGTATTGCTACTAAATATATATACATATTGCAATACATATAGATATGTATACATATTGCAATACATATAGAGTAATATACATTGCTACTAAAAATACATTTTTGAATATTCTGTCAAAATTCTTTCCCTGTGATTTTTTGAGTTCAAAGAAAAGGCTGAACAATATGCCTTTGTCTTTCGGGGGAAAAAATAGGTGATTACATCAGCCAGAAGGCGTGATGTATATGAGATTTATGTACTCATTCAACACTTGCCTCACACTTGTATCAGATTTCCTGTGTTAAGCTTCCATGCTTTATTTGCATAGGATGTTTATGTGCTATTTTTTTAAAAATCTCAGCCTTGGCTTCACATTAGAGAATATACTGGGGTTAATTTTTAAACATCCTGAGGTGGAATTGGAGGTAGTGGGCAACTGCCAGGGGAAGTGTGGCACACCTCATTAACAAGGTTACCTGCATAATGAGCATTTGCATACCTAACCCTGACTTGTACCCAACATCTTTAAAATAAAAAAAGAAATATAGCCGGGCTCGGTGGCTCAATCTGTAATCCCACGCCTTTGGGAGGCTGAGGTGAGTGGATTGCCTGAGCCCGCGGGTTTGAGACCCGCCTGGGCAGCGAGACCTCATCTGTACAATATATCAAAAAATCAGCCGGGCATAGTAGTGCATGCCTGTAATTCCAGCTACTTGGAGGGCTGAGGTGGAAGGATCGCAGGAGCCCAGCAGGTCCAGGCTGCGGTGGCCGGGAGCGGCCACTGAACTCCAGTCTGGGCGACAGAGTGAGACTCCAACTCAAAAAAAAAAAAAAAAATTAAAAAAAGGAAAAAAGCTTTTAAACCTACAGAAGTAGAAGTTCCTCCCACAGAAATTCTACTGTATGGACCTGCTTTGGAACTGTGCATAGGTACATTTACAAAGCTCATCTCAGGTGATTAAAATGTGCATCTGGGGCTGAGAATAATAAGATTACTCACCCAGGAAGTCAGTCTCCACCACTATTTATTTTCCCCTTCAATTTTCTCCTTCAGTTTTTTTAAGCACATTTCTTTATTATGCTTTACTTAATTTGATTCCTTGTATAATACCATATCAACATTTATTTTGAATTTTCTACAAGTTTCAAAATGTAATTTGATAATTTTTGTGACAAAACTTTCAAACTTCAGTAGGGTAAACAAACTCTAAAACATGACTATTTCCACACGGTAATCATCAAACTGCTGTCTGGGCCTCTTGAGGGTCCCTGAGATACTTTTAGTGGAATTCTCAAAATAAAAATTTTTTTTTACAATATCAAAATATTTTCTGCCTTTTCACTCTGATTCTCTCAAGAATATAAGTGAGAGATTCTAGAAGCTACATTATATCTTATACCACAACAGTTGAAGTGCAGAACCAGAGATGAGTATGTCTTTCTTCGATTGTCAGGCTTTAAAATAATTTACAACAAAGAGCAATGATATCCCTTTTCTCACTAAACACATTTTATTGAGAAAATGCTGCTCATTTGGATAAATATTATGCTATGCAGACTAATATGTGAGCGTAGAACTATAAGACGAAGTAATACACCTTATTGTCAGGCAGGTGCTGACCTTTACTTAGCAAAATATTGATGTCAATTCAATCCCAGCTCCTACTAGTGAAGTCATACTCACTTGCCTACTTTGCTATGCGATTTCACTAATTTCACCTTTTCTATTTTCACTACTTACAATTAACCAACCAACTCAAAATCCTTAAAAAATGTAAATGTATTAAAATGGATTGATTTCTATATTAAATGTTGTCATTTACATTTATTAAATTATATTAATAATTAATATTAATATACTCAATCACACTGCATTTATAATACATAAAAGTGTATTGAGGGATTTTAAAAAATGAATCACATTTGCATCTAGAGCACTGATACTCTTAAATTTATGCTTTGAGACATTAAACATAATAAAAGTCATGAATTAAACTGTGAGTGACTTTTGCAATAAGAAATTGTGAGAAATGAAGCAATGACATGCCTTTAATTTGCTGGTTTAAAGATTTCACTTTCAGTCCATTTCAGGGCAAATAAATGTAAGTAGTCTTTGTGTCAGGCTTCCAGTTGTCAACCATACATAAATTCAAGTAAGACTTACAGTAAAGATTTAATTTATTTAGCAGAATTTAAATACTACTGAATACTGTTGTGAGTATTGTCAATTTCTTTTTCCTCAAATTCTAAGAAAAAAGTCAAATATAAAACTGAAATATTTAAAATGTAAGCAACAAAGGCCCAGTGGAATTTTTGTTACTTAAAACACAGATAAATACAATAGAACAATTTACTGACAATGAAAATAAGCATATTTTCTTTTTATTGAGGTTTATATTTGCATTCAGTACACAATATATTATAATCAAAGTTAAAATAAAAACAAAAAAGTTTGGCTAATATTCTAAAGAATATTACCATTCTAAGAAAATGCATATTTCTTAGACTTACTGATTTTTATTGATAAAATATGAAGACATGTAAATACAACTTTCTACCCGACACAGAACTGATAGTGATTTTTGTCTCTGAATAGACTACTGCTGCCAACTTAAAATGAAAATAATGTGAACATTTACAAGAAAGCTCATATGTGAAATGGAACTTCACTTCCTTTACATTGAAATGTGACATTGTTGAAGATACCAAAGAATCTTCAATTACATTTCTTTGAAATATGGATTGCATAAGGGAATGAAAGCATTACTAACACTGAATGAAATTTTTATCCAAAATTCCATGAGGCAGACAGACTTAATTCTACTCAGTCAATGAATTACGATAACAAAAAAAGACGGGGAAATGACAGGAAAGCAGAGATCAATCATCAGGAAGATGCAATTGAACAAAATCTGGTAAAAAAATGAAATTATCTGTTTTGCCTTTCAATATGTGCTACCAATCAAGTCGTAAAGAATTGC
>NW_006969981.1:0-636 GCF_000164805.1 Carlito syrichta | reverse complement strand
CACTTTCCTGCCTGTTGTTCATGGGAGGATTCAAAGGTGGCCACCAGGCATGTCCTTCCCGTGCCTTTGGCTACACGCCCCAGAAGGCTGTCCTCCACCCACCACACTCATGCCACATGGCAAAGATGCATGTGAGCTCATGGAACAGACCCATCCGAACTAGGGAAGTCATTGGGCACAAAGTGATCAAGGTGGCATAGCAATGCCAAGGACAGTCTAGGTTCCGTTCGCCATGTCTGCCATCCTTGAGTGGGGGGAGGTCCCCTTCCTCTCCCAATCACCCCATCATGCCCCTCCCACACGGACCTCTCCATGGGGAGCCGTGAATGCCCATCGTGACTCACGTGGGAGGCGACATTTTTGTCACCTGAGTCTCTATCACCCATGATGGTGCATGGAGGCATGATCATGGCCCCCAGGACCTCGATCTGCAGGGCTCAGGTGTTCCTTCCAAAACCTAGTTCCTAATTTAGGGTCAGAGTCCCCAGGCATCAATAATTTAAGAAAACTTTTATCTCAGTGATTTGCCTTTCTGGGAAGATAAGGAGGGCTATCAGTTACCATAGCTTTCATACTTGAGTTTAAACAATCCAAAATATAATGGGACTATTCTGATTTTTTAGGTAAACAAAATAT
>NW_006969980.1:0-702 GCF_000164805.1 Carlito syrichta | reverse complement strand
GAATGGAATGGGGTGGAAAGGTATGGAATGTAAAGGAATGGAGGGGAATGGATTGAAATACAATGCAATAAAGAGGAATGGAATGGAATGGTGATTAATGGAATCGAAAGAAATGTAATTAAGTGGAATGGAATGGAATGGAAAGGAATGCAATGGATTCGATTGGAATGGAATGAAATTTAATGGAGACGAATGGAATGGAAGGGCGAGGAAAGGAAAGGAAAGGAATGGACAGGAAGGTATAGTAATGGAATGGAGAGGAAAGGAATGGAGAGTAATGAATGTAATATAATGGGAGGGATTGGGGAATAATGAAATGAAGAGCAAAGGAATGGAAAAGAGAGGAATGGAATTGAATTAAATAATGAAATGGAGCGGAATGGAATGGAATGAGGACGAATGGTAGAGAATGGAAAGGAATGGAAGAAATAGAAAGGAATGGAAAGGAATGGAATGGAATGAAGAGGAATGGAAGGAAATGGAATGAAAATGAATGGAATGGAATGGATAGGAATGGAAAGGAATGGAGAGAAATGGAATGGAAGGGAATGGAAAAGCGAGGATTAGAATTGAATGGAATGGAAGGGAATGAAGAGAAAAGGAATGGAACAGAATGTAATGAAATAGAGAGGAAGGGAATGTAATGGAAAGGAACGTAATGGAGAGGAATGGAATGGAATGGATAGGAATAGAAAGGAATGG
>NW_006969979.1:4607-4970 GCF_000164805.1 Carlito syrichta | reverse complement strand
TAGTTAAGTCACCTAGTTAAGTCAGCTAGCTGGCCTGCAGATTAGCTAGGTAGTTAGTTAGTTACATCAGCTGGCAGGCCAGTGGTCTATATAGGTGGGTAACTAGTTAAGTCAGCTGCCTAGCCATCAGGCTATCTAGTTGTGTCAGCTAGATAAGTCAGCTGGCTATTCAGCTGTCTTGGTAGGTAGATAGATATTTAATTGTGCTGGCTACCCAGGTGGCTAGTTACTTAAGTGAGTTAGTCAAGTTAGCTGGCAAGGCTGCTGGCTAGGAATAGCTAGACAATTAAGTCAGCAGGTTAACCAGCTGGCCAGTAGTTAATTCAGCTAGTTTAGTCAGCTGGCTAACCAATTGAGTAGCTA
>NW_006969979.1:2556-4128 GCF_000164805.1 Carlito syrichta | reverse complement strand
CAGCCAGCTAGCTGGGTAGCTAGCTGTTAAGTCAGCCAGGAAAGTCAGCTTTCTAGTTACTAAGTCAGTGAGCTAAATCAGCAGGCTAGCCAGCTGCCTAGCTGGGTAGCTAGCTATTTAACTCAGCTGACTAGCCAGTTAGCTAGCTAGTTAAGTAACCTAATTAAGTCAGCTCACTAGCCAGCTGGTTAGGTAGGTATCTAGGTATTTAAGTCAGCTGGCAAGCCAGTGGACTATGTAGTTAGCTAGCTAGTTAATTCAGTTGACTATCCATCTGTTTAGCTAGGTAGCTAGGCAGTTACTTCAGTCTGCTAGCCAGCTGGGTAGCTATGTAAGTCACCTAGTTAAGTCAACTGGCTAGACAGCTGGGTAGCTAGGTAGCTAGATAGTTAAGTCTGCTGTCTAGTCCACTGGTTTGTTAGTTAAGCCACCTAGTTAAGTCACCGTGATATCCAGCTGACTAGCTAGTTAACTTGCTACTTAAATCAGCTGTCTAGTAAGCTGGCTAGCCAATTAATTCGCCAATTAAAGTCAGCTAGCTAGTCAGCTGGCTAGCTATATAGTAAGCTAGTTAATTAAGCTGTCTAGCTAGCAGGCTAGGTATTTAAGTCAGCTAATTAAGTCAACTGGCTAGCCACCTGGCTAGCTAGGTAGCAAGCTCGTTAAGTCAGTTGGTTAGCGGATTGACTAGCTAGATGACTGGCAAGTTAAGCTGACTGTTTAGCAGTCTGGTTAGGTAGGTGGCAAGCTAGTTAACCCGGGTGGCTAGCCGGTTGACCAGCAGCGTGGCTGCCTAGTTAAGCCAGCTCTCTATCCCACTATCCAACCAGCCGGCTGTCTATTTAAGCCAGCTGCCTAGCTAGCCGGCCAGCTTGCTTGCTAGCTAGCCAGCTGCCTTTGCAGCTAGCCAGTCAGGTAGCTAGCTAGTTAAGCCAGCTGTCTAGCCCTCTACTTACCTAGCTGGTTAAGTCAGCTAGCTAGACAGCTAGACAGCTTTTTTGCTAGTTAGTTATGTCAGCTAGATAGCCAGTTAACTAATCAGCTAGCTAGTTAATTCAGCTAGTAAATCATTTAGTTACATAGCTAACTAGTCGGCTAGCAACTCAGCTATCTAGTCAGCTATCTAGTGGGGTCCCTCGCTTTTCATTAAGTTAGCTAACTAGTAGGCTTGCTCACATGCAAACTGGTCAGGAAACTAGTCGCCTTGCTCACCAGCCAACAGGTCAACTATCTTGTTGGCTTGCTTGAAGGTCAAAAGTTCAGCTAAGTCGTTGTTTGCTCACCAGCTGACTAGTTACATCAGCTCACCGGTTGGCTCCCTCACCGGCAGACTAATTATTGCAAAGCACACATAGGCTAATTAGCCAGCCTACTAGTTAATTCAGCTGACCAGTTGGCTCACTCACCATACAACTACTTAAGTCAGCTCACCTGTCTAGCTAGTTAGTTAGCAAATGGGTTGAGTCAGCTACTTGACTAGACTAGTAAACTAATTAGCTAATGAGTTAAGTCAGCTGGATAGTAAGCTAAATAGCTAGATAGCTAATGAGTTAAGTCAGCTGACTGAGTCAG
>NW_006969979.1:0-1067 GCF_000164805.1 Carlito syrichta | reverse complement strand
GCTTGTTAAATGAGATGTGTAGCCATCTGGCTTGCTAGTTATTTCAGCTAGTTAAGTCAGTTGGTTAGCTAGGCAGCTAGCTAGATAAGTCAGCATTATATGTCAGCTAGCTAGCTATTTAAGTCAGCTAGTTAAGTCTGCTAGCTATATGATAGCTAGCTAGATAGCTAGCAAGTTGATTCAGCTAGTTAAGTTAGCAGGGTTGCTAGGTAGCTAGCAATTTAAATGAGCTATTTAAGTCAACTGGGTAGCAAGTTAAGTCAGTTAGTTAAGACAGCTGGAGACCCAGGAGCCAAGCAGTATAGCTAGCTTTAAGTCAGCTGGCTAACCAGTTGGCTAACAAGTTAAGTCACCTACTTAACTCAGTTCACTGGCCAGCAGGATAGGTAGGTAATTAGGTAGTTAAGAAAGCTTGCAAGTCAGCAAGCTTAGTAGGTAGGTAGTTAGTTAATCAGCTGGCTAGAAACCAGCGTCTAGTTATGTCAACTTGTTAAGTCAACTAGCCATCCAGCTGTCTAACTAGGTAGCTCGCTAGTTAAGTCTGCTGGCTATGCAGCTGTCTACTTCGTGAATTCAGCTACTTAAGTCAGCTGGCTAGCCTGCTGGCTAGCTACGGAACTGGGCTAGCTAGGTAGCTAGCTAGTTATGTCAGTTGTATAGTCAGCTTGCTAGCTAGTGAAGTCACCTAGTTAAGTCAGATGACTAGCCAGCAAGCTAGCTAGGTAGCTTGCTAGTTAAGTCAGCTGGATACACAGCTGGCTAGCTAGAAAAGTCACCTAGTTAATTCAGCTGGATAGCCAGTTGACCAGCTATGTAGCAATCAAGTTAATTCAACTGGCTAGATAGCAGGACAGCTAGTTAATACAGGTAGTTAAGTCAGCTAGCTATCCAGCTGTCTAGCTAGGTGGTGAGCTACCTAGCTAGACAGCTCTCTAGCTAGATAGTGACATAGTTAAGTCTGTTGCCTTGCCAGCTGACTAGCTAATTAAGTCAGCTAGTTAAGTCACTTGCTATCCAGGAGGCTAGAGAGGTTGAGGGCTACTTATGTCAGCTGGCTAACCAGCTTG
>NW_006969978.1:0-1400 GCF_000164805.1 Carlito syrichta | reverse complement strand
TTCTGTTTGCATCTTGATCTGAAGAATCCCATATTGCACAACAACACATATAGTATTATTGACTCCTCCTGGCTTTCTAAATTATCCAAATTCAAGCACTCAAAAAGAGAGCCAAGAGTTACAAAGTATATACTACATGTTTCCAATGCACTATGTTGCATACTTCAACATCACAAACAAATTTAATTCCCGTAGTCTCCCTGTGAAGTAATATGATTGTCTTTCATTCCCAGATAAGCAAATTCCAATGATTCCAAGAATCTGGCTCACACTGTGGATTGATATATCCTACAGCCTCACTATGATGTAGAGTAGGCATGTCCAACCTGCAGCCCATGGACTGCATACAGCCCAGGACAGCTAGCAGTGTGGCCCTACAAAATCTTTTAACATCATGTGCTTTTGAGCATTTATTTTCTTTCCTTCTACTCAATGCATAGTTTCATTATTGAAGATCACAATCGCTCCTTATTCTTAACATAGATTTTTGATAGCACATACATTTCTGAGCCGATGTTTTCAATTATGAACCACACAAAGAGCAAAGTTTGAACAAACATTTCTGACGAGCACCTTGAGAAATCACTAAGAATTGTGACCACTTCCATCAATCCAGACATTGATAGATTAATCTTACAAAAACAAGGTCAAATTTCCAACTATAAGAACATAAAGTAAGTCCTATTATGTATACACTAACTATAGTATGTAGTTTATATATAGTCCAAGACATTTCCTCTTTACTCTGCGTGGCCCAGGGAAGTCAAAAGTTTGGGCATCCCTGATTTTGAGTGTTACCATGTAGTCAGTTTATGCCCAATTTGAAGTCTTTAGAGTTTTGGGAAGAAAACAAAAGCAAAGCATAAATTAAACTCATATTTGGAGAAATAACCAACCATTTAAATACATACCAGTAACTATAGGATTTGCTATTGGTGGACACCATTGTACCACTTAATTGGATTTTTCCTGTCTTTTGTTTTGCATTTTTAAAAAACTCTTTTGCTTTAAACTCTACATATATTTCACAGGTGTAGTATGAAGATGTTTAATGTTTGGGTAGGGAAAAGAAAGGAAACTTGGCAATATTGTACATGGCTATATACTGGGCATGTGTGGGTTTCGAGGGTTGTACTAATGACATAAATGTTTCCTTAATTAAATTATTAAATCTACTTAAGCATAAATAAATTGTAATAAATATTGTAGATCAATGTATATTTAGAGGATAAAAACAAATACAAGGAACTATTTGAGAGGAGGTGCCATTTGCTAATTCAAGACAGAGGTGAAGAAGAAAAATATATTTCCAGTTACTCTTTATAAATATATAGAGACCAGGTTCGGTGGCTCAGCCTGTAATCCCGCGCCTTTGGGAGGCTGAGGTGAGTGGATTCTCC
>NW_006969977.1:0-753 GCF_000164805.1 Carlito syrichta | reverse complement strand
GTTTGATTTGGAGAGGAAAAACAAGATTTTCACAAATGTCTTAAAGGAAATTAGAGAATAAAGGCAACTAAGGGGTGAAGAGCAGGGGTGGGTTAGAAGAGTAAAAAAGGAACATGAAATGGAAACAATTCTGCCTAGGAGACAAACTCTCTTCAAATCTTGGCCTGGAGATTACTAGATCTGCAATCTTTGAAACATGTTAGTCACCGAACCTCAAAGTTGTGCATGCCAGTTTCTTAGAAATTTAGCTTGCTATATTATTCTCATATAATCTTTGTATCGATCAAATGATAGAGAAAGCCTAGCTTTCATGCCTTGACTCAAAGAGTAATAATCTTTCCAATCAGTGTTTTTCCCCCCTTAGGTAATATCATTGTATCACATAAGTACCAGAAGCATCAATATTTCATTTTGTCTAGACTGTTAAAACATTCTTTGCTTGTCAAATCTAAACACTGCACATAGCACTGTCACCATTTACTATTAATTTACCTTTCAAAAAAGACAAAGATAACACATATACTCAACACAAAGTTAAACTGACAGGGTTTTTTTGCAAACCCCAAAAAATATATCACTGTCATTTAGCAATCCTCTTTGTTCAGTTGATTTTTTTTTTTCCCAGCAATACTAGAAAGTTAAAGAAGGGTGAAAACAGACATCTCATTGATTTCCCCCACATATCTCTATACTACTTTAAGCTTGCACATAAAAGGTCAAGCATAAAATTATTCACTTGGAGAAGTTGTCCTC
>NW_006969976.1:0-1253 GCF_000164805.1 Carlito syrichta | reverse complement strand
TATCTCTTCCATTTTATTCCTTGACATTCCATTGCTTTCCTTTCCATTCTTTTCCTCTCCTTTCCCTTTCATCCCATACCACTCCAATCCTCGCCTTTCCATTCTGCACCACACCATTTCTCTACATTCCATTCCAGTCCTTTCCTCTCCATTACATTCGGTTCCAATCCATTCTGCTCCTCTACATTCCATTCCATTCAGTTCCTTTCCATTTTATTCCTCACCGCTCCATTCCAGTTCATTCCATTCCATTCTATTCTATTATTTCCATTTCTTTCCATTCCATTCCATTCCTCTTCATTCACTTCCCTTCCATTCCATTCCTCTCCATTCCATCTCTTTCCATTCCTTTCCATTCTGTTTCTCTCCATTCCATTCAATTCCATTCCATTAGTCTCCATTCCATTTCATTCCCTTCCGTTCATCTCCATTCCAATCCATTCCATTCCTTCCTCTCCATTCCATTCCTCTCTATTCCATTGAATTCCATTTCATTCCATTCCATACTATTCCTTTCCATTCCATTCCTCTCCATTCCATTCCATCCCTCTCCATTTCATTAAGTTTAATTGCAGTCCATTCCTCTCCATTTCTCTTCATTCCATTCCATTCCTCTCCATTCCATTCCATACCATTCCTCTACACTCCATTTCTTCCTCTCCATTCCATTCCATTTCTTTCCATACCATTTCATTCCATTCCATTGATTTCCATACCATACAATTCCATTCCTTTCCGTTCAAATCCATTCCATTCCCTTCCCCTCCATTCTATTGTATTCCTTTCTATTCTATTCCATCCGTTCCATTCTACTACATTCCTTTCCTCTCCATTCCATTCCATTATTTTCCATTCCATTCTATTCCTTTCCATTCCATTCCCATCCATTCCATCCTCTCCTTCCATGCCATCCCTCTCCATTTAATTAAATTTAATTCAAGTCCATTCTCTCCATTCCTCTCCATTCCTTTCCATTTCTCTCCATTCCATTACTCTCCATTCCCTTCCATTACATTTCATTCCATTTCTCTCCTTTCCATTCCTCTCCATTTTTTCTCTCCCTTCCATTTCATTCCATACCTTTCCATTCTATTCCTCATAGTTTCACTCCAGTTCATTCCATTCCATTCTATTCCATTATTCCATTATATCCATTCCATTCCAATCCATCCCATTCCATTCCTCTACATCCCCTTCCCTTCCATTACATTCCATTGCATTCCTTCTTCTCCCTTCCATTGCATTCCTTTCAA
>NW_006969975.1:0-1351 GCF_000164805.1 Carlito syrichta | reverse complement strand
TATCGTTTTCCTTCCATCTTAACAGAAATCCCTTGAACATTTCTTTTGTAGTGTGGGTCTCCCAGTGACAAATTGTTTTATTAATTACTTTTTTAAATTTCAAGGAATCCAGATGCGTATGTGTTCCATGAGCATATTGCAGACTGGTGGAAGTGAGCTTCTTGTATTCTCACCCCTAAATAATAAGCATGTACCCAATAGGTAGCGTTTGAACCCTGATTTCCCCTCATTGCTTTCCCCATTTTGGTGTCTATTATTTCCACCTTCATGTCCATGAGTACCTCTGTTTATCACCCACATATAAGTGAAAACAGGCAGTGTTTGGTTTTCTGTTTATGGGTTAGTTCACTTAGGATAATGGCTTCCAGCTCTATCCATGTTGCTACAAAGAATATGATTGTGTTCTTTTTTTATGGCTGTATAGTAAACCACAGTGTGTATATATACCACATTTCATTGTGGCTTTAATTTCATTTCTCTGACGGTTAGTGTTTTGAGCACATATTCTCTTTCATTCTGAAAGTTTTCTGTTCACTCTGCAGATTATTTTTTTCTGTGTAGAAGCTTTTTAAAAATTTAATTAAGTCTCATTGTCAACTTTTGTTTTTGTTGCATTTTGCTTTTGAAGACTTTTTATAAATTCTTTGCCTAGGTTAATGACCAGAAGAGGTTTTCCAGATTTTCTTGTAGGATTTTTATACTTTGGGTACTTATGTTTAAAACTTTAATCCATCTTGAATTAATTTTTTTACATGGTGAAATGTAGAGGTCCAGTTTCATTCTTCTGTATATGGCCAGACAATTTTGCGAGCACCATTTATTGAATAGGATGTTCTTTTCCCATTGTTTGTTTTTGTTGACTTTGTTGAAGATCAGTGTGTTGTAGGTATTTGGCTTTATTTATGGGCTCTCTATTCTTTCCCTTTGGTCTAGCTGTCTATTTTTCTACTAATAACATGCCGTCTTAGTTACTATAACCTTGTAGTATAATTTAAAGTTAGTTAATATGCTGCCTCCGCATTTTTCTTTTTACTTAGGATTGATTTGGCTGTTCAGTCTCTTGTTTGGTTCCCTATGAACTTTAGAATTTTTCTTTTTCTAGTTCTGTGAACAATGATGTTAGTAGTTTATTTTGATAGAAATTACACTGAATCTGTAGATGGCTTTGGACAGAACAATCATTTTAACAATATTAATTCTTCCAACTCATGAACATGGACTGTTCTTTTATTTGTTTGTGTCATCTATAGTTTCCTTAATCAATATTTTGTAATTCTCCTTGTAAATATATAACTTTCACTTCCTTGGTTATATATTCCCGTGTGTGTGTGTGTGTGTGTGTGTGTGTGTG
>NW_006969974.1:0-704 GCF_000164805.1 Carlito syrichta | reverse complement strand
CAGGGAGTGACAAGTTCTTGCCCATATTCCCCAGGCTGGTCTTAAACTCCTGGGGCTCCAGCACTCTCCCCGAACTTGGTCTTCCAAAGCCTCAGCCCTGTTGTCTTCCAATCCATCATCTTTGAAGGAACTTTAGGCCAAAGCCTGAGGGCTCTTTCCCAAATGATCTCTGTCTGTTCACGATGATCCTTACTCCATACACAAACGGATCCTCTTCTTTTTTTTTTTTCTTTTTCCCTTTTTTTATATGAGTCAGAGTGTCACTTCATTTCCCAACCTGGAGGTTGGTGGCTCATTCCCGGCCACTGCAACTTTGGCCTGCTGGGCAGTGATAAGCCTTTCCCCAGCCTTCTGAGGAGCAGGAAAACCAGGCACACAACACCATGCCCAGCTCATTTGGGATGGAACATAGACACGAGGTCTCACCAGTGTGTCTGGGTGGGTCTTGGCCTGTGGACTTGGGCCGGCCACTGGCTTTGGCCTCTGAAAGCACTGGGATGACAAGACTGAGCCCCTGAGCCAGGCCTCTACCCTTCATCAAAGATGAACCTGAAGGCCTGGTGTGGCAGCCTATGCACGGAATCCGAGTGCTCTGGGAGGTCGAGGCGGGAGTATGGCAGGATCCCAGGAGCCCAAGGCCATCCCAGGCCACACAGGGAGACTCTGTATCCACACCAATCAAAACGGGGTCTAGAGTCTAGGTG
>NW_006969973.1:0-703 GCF_000164805.1 Carlito syrichta | reverse complement strand
CCCAAAATGGAGTCAGACGTTTTGACCCCCCTAGTCCAGCTGCTCGGAGGCTGAGGTAGAAGGACAGCTGAGCCCCATAAGTCGAGTCCCCTGGAGCCAAGTTTGAGCTGCCACACCTGAGTCTGACTGACGGACACTCTGGTGACAAAAATGACGCCTCCCACGTGCGTCATGTCGTGTGTCCATAGTTCCCCAGGGAAAGGTAAACTTGGGTGGGTGACAATGGAGTGATTGGGAGAGGAAGAAGCCCTCCCCCCACCCGTAGGTAGCAGACAGGGCAACTGGAACCTGGGCTGGCCACTGCGCTGCTAGATCACCTTGACTGCTCTTTGCCTGATGTCTACCCTAGCTCGGGGTCATCTGTTCCATGAGCTAACATATGTCTTGGTTGTGGGGCAGGAGTGTGGAGGGTGGAGACAGGCCTCCTGGGGAGCATGACTGAAGGAATGAGACAGAACTGAACAGTGGTCACCTTTGAAACCTCCTATGAATGACAGACCAGAAAGTGCCTTTTCCTTTCCCAGCCCTGAAGGTGACTTCTCATGCTGGATGGCAGGGTTGGTGGTGGTGGTGGTGGTGTTGATCATTATTATTTGGAGTCGGAATCCCGACTGTCACCCAGGTCGGAGTGTAGGATCACTGCCACCATGGACTCCACCTGCCTGGGTAAGGTGATGCTCCTGCCTCGGGTCCCCGAGTGACT
>NW_006969972.1:0-570 GCF_000164805.1 Carlito syrichta | reverse complement strand
TAAACAAGATTGATGGTCCCCTAGCTAGACTGACCAAGAAAAAACGAGAAAAAAACCAAATAAGCACAATCAGAAACACAAAAGATGAAGTCACATCTGACCTTGAAGAAATACAAAAGATCATTAGAGACTACTACGTACACTTGTATGGAAACAAACTTGAAAACCTTAAGGAAATGGAGGACTTTCTGACATCACACAACCTACCTAAGTTGGAACAAGAAGAAATTGAGACCCTAAATAAACCAATAACAATCAAGGAAATCGACTACATAAGAAGAAAACTTCCTACAAAAAAAAGCCCTGGACCAGATGGCTTTCCAGCAGAATTCTACAAGACATTTAAGGAGGAGCTGATACCAATCCTACTGAAGTTATTCCAGGTGATTGAAAAAGATGGAACGCTCCCCAAATCATTTTACGAAGCCAACATCACATTGATACCCAAGCCAGGTAAAGATCCAGCAAAGAAAGAGAACTACAGGCCAATATCTTTGATGAACATAGATGCGAAAATTCTCAACAAGATCCTAGCAAGCCGGATTCAGCAATACATCTCAAAAATCATCC
>NW_006969971.1:0-710 GCF_000164805.1 Carlito syrichta | reverse complement strand
CACCAAAGTGGGGGCAGTCATTGGGGGAGGTTGGGGCTATAAGGTGCCGAGCTTGGAGGATCCCACATTTGGGCAGCAGGGGAAAGGATTGAGTGCAGAAAGATTGCAAGATAATGGATTTCTTTCTTTCATTCCTTCTTTCTTTTTCTTTCTTTCTTTTTTCTTTCTTTTTCTTCCTTCCTTCCTTCCATCCTTCCTTCCTTCCTTCCTTCCTTCCTTCCTTCCTTCCTTCCTTCCTTTCTTTATTTCTTTCTTTCTTTCTATATTTCTTTCTTTCTTTCTTTCTTTCTTTCATTTCTTTCCTCTCTAGGTTGCCCAGGCTGCACTGAAACTGCACAACTTGGGCCATTCTCTGGGCCTGGGCCTCCCTAACTGCTGCCATCACAAGCTTTCCATTTGACCGACATCCTGGTCTTCCTGGCTGGTCTTGAACTCTGGCTTGGAGGTGATCCTCCCACTGATGACTGCCCTCAATCAGGTTAACTGGGTTTTGCTTGGATTCGAGGACAGTGATTGCTATTTTTGTCCAGCCTGGTCTTCAGTTACTGGGCTCTGGCATTCTTCCCGTTTCAACCTTCCTGCATGCCAGGGAAACACGCGTGAATTGCCCAGCCACTCCACCCCCACCAGATGTGTGAGAGTCAAGCCCACCCTTTCCAGAGGCAGCCCCTGGGAGGAGCAAGCAGTCCACTCTGGGGAACGAGGCATGA
>NW_006969970.1:0-666 GCF_000164805.1 Carlito syrichta | reverse complement strand
TCATCATTCCAGCCCTTTGGGAGACAGAGGCCAGCGGCTGACCTAAACCCGCAGGGTGAGACCCTCCCGGGTACCTCGGCAAGACTCGTCTCTACCCTCCATCCCAAATGACCTGTCATGGTGTCATGTGGCTATTGTTCTGGCTCCTCGGAAGCCTGTGGAAATGCTCGCCAGAGCCTGACAGGCAGAGGTTGTGATGGTCAGAAGAGAGCCAGTGCCTTTCCTACCTGGGTGACAGAGTGAGACTCCAACTCAAAGTAAAAACAAAGAAAGGAAAGAAAAAGCTGATCTTCCATTTGTGTATGGAGTTGTTATCACCGTGAACAGACAGAGATAATTTTTGAAGGAGAACCCAGCCTTGGCCCTAGAGTTCCTGAAAGATAGTGAATCAGCAGACAATCAGGCTATGGTTTGGGAGTCCGAGGTGGGGAACTGCTGGAGCCTGGGAGTTAGAGACCAGCCTGGGCCATGATGTGAGACCCCGTTACTCCCCAGAACACAAACATTGAAGTCTTGCCTGGTGTCACCCATGGTCCTGGCTACACGGAATGTGCTTCCATCATGGGTCATTATTTTGTCGCCCCCACTGACAGAATGTGTGAGTCCAGGCTGAGCATCCTGGTTCACATCCATCAGTCACATGCCCTGGGAGCATGAGGCAGGAGA
>NW_006969969.1:0-735 GCF_000164805.1 Carlito syrichta | reverse complement strand
GAGGCTGAACTGTAGGTCATTGGAGAGCCACTTGATCATGTGCTCTCCACACTTTGCAGGGATGATGTATGCATGTGGAGAAGATGGCTGGGGCATTTGGTCTCATTAATTTCACATGCTTGAAGAGACTGTTTAACATCTAGTTCTATTCACCAGTATTTACCCCTTCTGTCTGCAAGAAATACACTTTCAATCACAGGGACTTCATACTACATGTCTTGGATAGTTGCCTACTCTCATTTAAGATAATTACAAGGCTTTCTACATTTATTAAATTGTCAGTGTGATTATAAGAGATCCATGGTTTTGATGACAGTAAAGTTTGGAAAGAGGAGATTCTCAAAAAATTAAAAATAGAACTACAATATGATACAGCAATTCCACTCCTGTCTATATGGTCAGAGGAAATAAAATCAGTGTGTAAAAGAGATCTCTGCACTCTCATGTTTATTATAGCACTATTGAAAATAGCCAAGATATAGAAACAATGTGTCTATAAACATGAAAACATAAAGAAAATGTGATACACACACACACACACACACACACACATATACACAATGGAATACTATTCCGCTTTTATTTTTTATTTTATTTATTTATTTATTTATTTATTTATTTATTTGAGTTGGAGTCTCACTCTTTCGCCCAGACTGGAGTGCAGTGGCCGCTCCCGGCCACCGCAGCCTCACCTGCTGGGCTCCGGCGATTCTTCCGCCTCAGCCTTCCGAGTTG
>NW_006969968.1:0-800 GCF_000164805.1 Carlito syrichta | reverse complement strand
GGATGGAGGACACAGGTAAACCAGATCCTTATTCTCCTTTAGCAATAGCCAGTGCAGTTTCCTGTATTTTAGGACTCCCATTATCCAGATTCCTACTCCCAAAACCTGAATGGTGGTTATCTCTTAGCAAGACTGTCTGTAGGTTTTTGGGATGGAGGCCTCGCGTAACCAAGATTCCTTATACTTCCCTAGCAACAGGTCGTGTAGTGTTCTGTATATGAGAACTCCCATTACTGAAATTCCTGCTTCATTCTCAGCAAGACGCCAAGATATTTCCTGATGACCTAGAATTCCAGTTGCTTAGATATCAAGAAAAAGACTCCCATAAAGTTCTTGAGGAATTGGATCCCAAGATTCCTGGTCCCTTTTCAAAAGATACACTAAAAATATGGCGACATAGAAGCCCAGATTGCTGATTAAACCTTATCAAGAGACTTTGTAAATTTAGGCGATAGAGAACTCCAAGAACCGGATTCCCTTTCCGTTCTCAGCAAGATGCCCTGAATTTCCCTATTCATGTGGATTCCAAAACTCTGTGTACAAAAATGCAGATGCCCAGATGTTTCCTGAGGACGTGGAATCCATGGATCCTGGTTACATTTTAATAATTCGTACTAAATATTTGGCCACTACAAAACCCTCAGTCCCTCTACAAATAAAGTACAAACTGAAATTTAAAGATTATCAAGTTCATGATAAGAACAAAGTTACATCCAAATACGGCAAGAGGATACTTTTTTCCGGGAAACTGGTCCTTAAGAGTCCCAAGGAACCTAAGGGACTTGTACTACCAGATACCC
>NW_006969967.1:0-824 GCF_000164805.1 Carlito syrichta | reverse complement strand
AGACAAGTAGTTTCCTGACCAGTTTGTATGTGAGCGAGCATACTAGTTAGCTAACCTGATGGAAAGCAAGGGAGCCCACTAGATAGCTGAGCATCTAGCTGAGTTGCTAGCCGACTAGTTAGCTAAGTAACTAAATGATTTGCTAGCTGACTTAAGTAGCTAGCTGACTAGCTAGCTGGCTATCTAGCTGATATAACTGGCTAGCAAACAAGCTATCTAGCTGATTTAAATAGTTAAAAAGCTTGTTACAAAGGATGTAGCCATCTGGCTCGCTAGTTATTTCAGCTAGTTAAGTCAGCTGGGTAGCTAGGTTGCTAGCTAGTTAAGTCACCTTGATATGTCAGCTAGCTAGTAAAGTCAGCTAGTTAAGTCAGCTAGCTATATGATACCAAGCTAGGTAGCTAGCAAGTTGAATCAGCTAGTTAAGTCAGTTGGCTTGCTAGGTAGCTAGCTGGTTAAGTCAGTTATTTAAGTCATCTGGGTAGCTAGTTAAGTCTGTTTGTTAAGTCAGTTGGAGAGCCAGCTGCCAAGCAGGATAGCTATCATTAAGTCAGCCGGATAGCCAGCTGACTTGCTAGTTAAGTCACATACTTAACACAGTTCGCTGGCCAGCAGGATAGCTAGGTAGTTAGGTAGATATGACAGCTTGAAACCAAGCAAGGTATGTAGGTAGGTAGCTAGTTAATTCAGCTGGTTAGCCACCTGGAGTCTGGTTATGTTATCTAGTTAAGTCACCTAGCTATCCAGCTTTCTAGCTAGGTAGCTAGCTAGTTAAGTCTGCTGGCTAGCCAGCTGTCAACTTTGTGAAGTCAGCTAGTTAAGTC
>NW_006969966.1:0-725 GCF_000164805.1 Carlito syrichta | reverse complement strand
GAGGGCAAGTTTCAGTGAGGAAGATAGCCAAAAATAGAAGGGAAATATATCTTCCTCTCAAGGAACAGTTCAGAGAGTCTGGTGGTGTGGCCCTGTCATCCTCAACACATGACTTCCAGGAATCCACCCGCTATCACCAAATCCAAGCCTGCAACAGAAGAGAAGAGCGAGTTTGGGGCAGACATTTTAAAAGAGGCAATGAAATAACTTGGAAATAGCAAATATCACGACCATTATTAGCTTTATCGCTTGAAATTTGTCCCTGGCCACAAGTCACAACACAGAAGCAGCATTTGCAAGGTGTCCCTCGACAAAATGACAGTGAGAAGGCACTGAGGGAACAGTCTTTCTATTCCTCCTTTCCATTGAGCAGAGATGTGTACGTTTTACAGCAGCTCCACTTCACATCTACTTCTTGGACACACTTTTTCAGCAAATTTTTTATCTTTTTTTAACCACTTCCTCTTTTTTTCTTTGTAGCACTACTTGCTATGTGAATCATTTATTTCTGTTAAAGTTATTCTACCAAAGGCTGACAATTATTTTCATTGGCTTGTTTCACAAACACCTACCTAGTCACACAAGGGGGAAATAAATTGCTATAGGCTCACCTGCTTAAATATACTTTGAAAAAAATTAAAAGAAAAATAAATTATCCTTTTGTCCAAGGCATTCTGGCTTGCTCAAAAATAATCTGTTATGTTGCTTACTCAAATTAGTGCATT
>NW_006969965.1:0-675 GCF_000164805.1 Carlito syrichta | reverse complement strand
AAGTCGGCTGGCAGAGTCAGCCAGCTGGCTCGTCAGCTAACGAGTGAAGCTGACTGTGGAGTCAGTTGGCTGGCTGTCAGCTAACGAGTGAAGTTGGCTGGTGGAGTCAGCTGGCGGCTCTTCAGCTAACTAGTTAAGTCGGCTGGAGGAGTCAGCTGGCTGGCTCGTCAGGTAATGAGTTAAGTCAGCTGGTGAAGTCAGCTGGCTAGCTTGTAGGTTAACATGTTAAATCGGCTGGTGAACTGAGTTGGCTACCTCGTCAGCTAACAAGTTAAGTCAACTGGCAAAATCAGCTGGCTAGCTCATGAGCTAATGAGTTAAGTCAGCTGGTGAAGTCAGCTGGCTAGCTCGTCAGCTAACGAGTTAAATCTGCAGGTTGAGTCGGCTGACTAGTGAGCTAATGAGTTAAGTCAGCTGTATGAGTCAGCTGGCTGGTTAGTGAGCTAATGAGTTAAGTCAGTTGGTTGAGTCAGCTGGCTGTATCCTCAGCTAACAAGTTAAGTCAGGTGGTTGAGTCAGCTGGCTGTCTCCTCAGCTAACCAGCTAAGTCAGCTGGCAAAGTCAACTGGCTAGCTCGTCAGCTAATAAGTTAAGTCAGATGGTGAAGTCAGTTGTCTAGGTCGTCAGCTAAGGAGTTAAGTCAGTTAGCTAAGTCAGTTGGATAACTAGCCAGCT
>NW_006969964.1:0-746 GCF_000164805.1 Carlito syrichta | reverse complement strand
AGTCAGCTAGCTAGTCATGTGCTAGTCAGCTAGCTAGTAAAGTCAGCTAGTAAGTCAGCTAGCTATTCAGCTAGGTAGTTGTCAGCCAGCCCAGCTAACTACCCAGTTAACAAGCTAATTAAGTCAGCTAGTTAGATAGCTAGATAGTTTGTTTGCTAGCTAGTAATGTCAGCTAGATAGCCAGCTAGCTAGTCAGCTAGCTAGTTAAGTCAGCTAGCAAATCAGCTAATTACTTAGCTAACTAGTCAGTTGGCAACTCAGCTCGCTGGTCAGCTATCTAGTGGGATTTTTCGCTTTTCATCAGGTCAGCTAACTAGTCGGCTCACTCGCCTGCCAAATGGTCAGCAAACTAGTCAGCTCGCTCGCCAGCCAACAGGTCAGCTAACTAGTCAGCTTCCCCACCAGCTGACTAGTAAATTCAGCTCACTGGTTGGCTCACTCACTGGTCGACTAGTTATGGCAGCTCACCCTTCAGCTCACTGGCAGGTCGACTAGTTAATTCGGTTCACCAGTCGGCTCAATCGTTGGTCAACTAGTTAAGTCTTCTGAGCTGTTGGCTCACTCGTAAGCCAACTAAATCCAGTTGACCAGTCAACTCATTCGCTGGCCGATTAGTTAATCAGATGACAGGTCGGCTCACTCACCAGCTGTCTAGTTAAGTCCCCTGACAATTCAGCTCACTCACCGGCCAACTTGTTTAGCCAGCTCACCTGTCAGCTCACAAGCAGGCAGACTAGTAAAGTCAG
>NW_006969963.1:0-787 GCF_000164805.1 Carlito syrichta | reverse complement strand
GAAAACCCTTTCAATATGTGGCATGGGAGTTGTACTTCAATTGTACAGCTTCATCTGGTGTCAGGTTTCAAGTGAGAATCCTATACATTTAGTTCATTGCATGGACTGCCCATTATTTATGTACCACTTTCATCTGTGCTTCTCTTTGTATGTGAGTTATATAACTATTTTCTTTATAGATTCAATGCAATAAAAATAAAGTGCATAAAAATGTATGCACTTGAATCATCCTGAAACCAGATACCCACACAATATTCTATGAAAAAATTGTCTTCCACAAAGATGATCCCAGATGCCAAAACGTTGAGAACAGCTGCTTTAAGAATACTTTGGGCATTCCCTTAAAATCAGCCATTTCGGCCGGGCTCAGTGGCTCAGCCTGTAATCCCATGCCTTGGGAGGTCGAGGTGAGTGGACTGCCTGAGCCCGTGGGTTCGAGACTCGCCTGGGCAACCTGGTGAGACCCCATCTCTACAATAAATCAAAATTAGCCAGGCGTGGTAGCGTGCACCTATAGTTCCAGCTACTTGAAAGGCTGAGGTGGAAGGATTGCTGGAGCCCAGCAGGTCGAGGCTCTAGTCTGGGTGACAGAGTGAGACTTCAACTGAAAAAAACAAAACAAAACAGTCATTTCTTTGATTTTCTTTGAATTTGAAGCAAGTTCACACCTAGAGAAAAACTTGTAAATATTGTACCATATACTAATTTATTTTCCTAAACAATTTAAAAGTAATTGCATGACCTCATAACCCTACTTGCTAACACTTAAATATGAATTTTCTACAAT
>NW_006969962.1:0-606 GCF_000164805.1 Carlito syrichta | reverse complement strand
CCACACACAAAAATCAACTCTAAATGGATCAATGAAAAGCAGTTTTGATTTTAGAGCTGGGAAACGTTTATGCTACAAAACAAGTTAACCAAGGTTATTATTTGTGCTCTGAGGTTTGCACAAAACATTGAAGCCAGGTTGGATATACGTGCAGTTCAGTGCAACTTTCTTATTTTAGATTTAAAATAAATATTTCAGCCGGGTTTGGTGGCTCAGTCTGTAATCCCGCGCTTTGGGAGGCTGAGGTGAGTGGATTGCCTGAGCCGGCGGGTTCGAGACCCTCCTGGGCAACTTGGTGAGACCTCATCTCTACAATAAATCAAAAAATTAGCTGGGTGTGGTAGCCCACGCCTTTAGTTCCAGCTACTCAGAAGGCTGAGTTGGAAGGATCGCTGGAGCCCAGCAGGTCGAAACTACAGTGGCCGGGAGCACCCACTGCACTCCAGTCTGGGTGACGGAGTGAGACTCCAACTCAAAAAAGATAAATAAATAAGTAAATTAATTGAATATTTCTTTCCATAGTCTTTCTTTATAAAATTTATTTTAGAGTTTGTTTCTTAGGTCTTTGACCCATTTGGCTGATTTTGTTCTATGTGAAGATCAATA
>NW_006969961.1:3812-4649 GCF_000164805.1 Carlito syrichta | reverse complement strand
TTCCATGTGGTGATGAGTAGAATGTGTATTCTGTGGTCTTTGGATGGAGTGTTCTATAGGTATCAATTAAGTCCATTTGGTCCAGAGTCTCATTGAGGCTCCGGATCTCCTTGCTGATTTTTTGTCCTGATGATCTGTCTAAGGTTGTGAGTGGTGTATTAAAGTCCCCAGTTATTATGGTGTTAGAGTCAATGTCTTTCTTTAGTTTTCCTAGAAGTTGCTTTATGAATGTTGGTGCGCCTATGTTGGGTGCATATATGTTTAGGATAGATATTTCTTGTTGATGGAGTGAACCTTTTATCATTATGTAGTGGCCCTCTGTATCTTTTAAATTTTTGATAGCTTAAATGGTATTTTGTCTGAAATTAAGATCGCGACTCCTCCTTTCTTTTGTGTTCCATTTGCCTGAAAATTTGTTTCCCATCCTCTTACTTTGAGTCTGTGTATGTCCTTTCTAGTGAGATGGGTCTCTTGAAGGCAGTATATTGTTGCCTGGTGATATTTTATCCATTTTGTCATTCTATGTCTTTTCAGTGGTGCGTTTAGTCCATTCACATTCAGACTAATTATTGAAATGTGAGAGTTCGTCCCTATCATGGTGTTCTTATTGAGTGTTGTTCTTCCACTTGGTTTTTTCTTTTTTCTTTTTTTGTCTTTCTTTTGGTTTTGGGGTTGGTTCGTGTATATTTTATTCTTTTCCCTGTACTCTTGTGAAGAACGTTGTTCTTTTTTCCTTTTCTTCTGTGTTTAGTACTTTCTTAAGTGTTTCATGTAGAGATGGTTTTGTGGCTGCATAAGTTCTTAGGGATTGGATATCTGGGAAAGATTTCAATTCTG
>NW_006969961.1:0-2271 GCF_000164805.1 Carlito syrichta | reverse complement strand
TTTTTTAGCCAGAGTCACTCTGCTGCCCATGCTGGAGAGGGAATGCCATGCTCATGGCCACCACAAACTTGTTCTGCTTGGCTCAGGCAATTCTTCTGCCCCAGTTTTCCCACTAGCTGGAAGTATCGGCTTTAACCTACAAAGTAGCTGTAAATACAGGCATGCAGCACCAAGTCCATCTATTTGTTTTATATGTTGTAAAGCAGTGATCTTGCCTAGTTGCCCAAGCTGGACTTGAACTCAGTGTCCAGACAATCATCTCCCCTCTCTCTGCCAAAATGCTGGCATGAGAGACCTGAGCCACATCACCCATTTAAGCAGACATTTTTTAAAAATACAGGGCCGGATGTGGTGGCTGTCAACTGTCATCCCAGCATTTTGGGAGGCCAAGGTGAAATGATTGCCTGAGTCCAGGTATGAAGATCAGTTGGACAATTTGGATAGACATCGCCTTGACCTTGACACTGCATGATTCCAGGTGTTGGAGTAAAGTTTGGGCTTTTTGGTTAGATAGCATCTCTTCAATGAAAATCAAAAAATCAGCCAGGCATGGTGGTACCTGCCTGCAATTCCAGCTACTTGGCTGGTGAGGTGGAAAGATTGCCTGAGCCCAGTCGGTCGAGGCTGTGGTGGCCCTGATTATACCACTGCATTTCTCCCTGGGCAACAGAGAAAGAACCTGAATCAGAAAAAAAGAAGATAAAAAGAATGAAAGATTAGGCTGTAATATTCATCAGAAAATTGAATCCTAATTATTTAATTTTTTTTTTTTAGCCAGGATTATTTAATTTTTTTTTTTTAGCCAGGATTACTCCTTTGTCCTGGCTGAACAGCAGTGACATATTAATGTCCACCGTAACCTCGGTCTGCTTGGCTAGGTGATCCTTCTGACTCAGTCTTTCCAGTTGCTGAACTACAGCCTTTAACTTACAAAGTAGCTGGAATTACAGGCATGCTCCACCTTGCCCAACTACTTATTTTATTTATTGTGGAGAAGTTGTCTTGCCTGGTTTCCCAGAATCCCTGGGCTCAGAAAATCCTCTTACGTCTGCCTGCCAAAGTGCTGGGATTACAGGTGTGAGCCTCCTCACCCAGCTATAGGTGATATTTTAACAATGAAAATTAAAAATGACTGGACGTGGTGGTTCATGCCGTTAATCCCAAAATATTACCCAGGTAGGATGGAACATACCTGTAGTTCCAGGTACTTGGTGGGTAAAGCGGAGGATCGGCTGGGCCTAGTAGGCCAAGGCTGCTTTGGCCATGATTGTGCCAATGAATTCCAGCCTGAGCAACAGATTGAGAGCCCGACTCATAGAAATAAAAAGATAGAAAAATTTGTCTGTAATTTACATAAAATATTGAATCCTAATTCCTTAATTTAATTTTCTTTTGGCAGTCTCCCTCTGTTGCCCATGCTTGAGAGCAGTGGCACGCGTACGGCAACCGCAGCTTCGGTCTGCTTGGTTATGGTGATCCTTCTGCCTAGGTCTCCCCAGTAGCTGGAACTACAGGTTTTGGCCTTAAAAGTAGCTGGAATTACAGGCATGCACCAGCATGCCTAACTAGTTGTTATATTTATTGTAGAGAAGAGGACTTGCCTAGTTGCCCCGACTCTCTAGAATCCCTGAGTTCAGAAAATCCTCTGGTGTCTGCCTGCCAAAGTGCTGGGATTACAGGAGTGAGTCAACTCACCCAGATGAAACCAATATTTTAACAATAAAAATTTAAAAAATTACTGGGCATGGTGGTTCTTGAGTCATCCCAGGATGAGTGGATTTCTTGAGTCCAGGTGTTCAAGACCACTTTGGGCAATGTGGTGAGATCTCTTCTCTAGACAAGAATCAAAATATTAGCCGGGAAGGATGGAACATGCCTGTATTTCCAACTTTGGATGCGGAGGCAGAAGGATCGCCTGGGCCTAGTAGGTCAAGTCTGCTTTCACCATGATGTGCCACTGCATTCCAGCCAGAGCAACAGAATGAGAGTCGACTCATAAAAAAAAGAAAGAAAAAAAATTTGATTATAATTTACATAAAATATTGAATTCTAATTCTTTAATTTAATTTTTTTATGCAATGTCACTCTGTTGCCCATGGTGCAGAGCAGTCGCATGCTCACGTCCACCGCAACTTCAGTCTGCTTGGCTCTGGGTATCATTCTTCCTAAATTTTCCCAGTATCTAGAACTACAGGTTTTAGCCTACAGGGTAGCTGGAAAGCTGGCATGCACCACTATGCCCAGCTAGTTGTTTTATATTGTAGAGCAGAG
>NW_006969960.1:0-674 GCF_000164805.1 Carlito syrichta | reverse complement strand
CCATTAGTTAACTAGCTAACAACTGTCTCACTCTGCTGACTTAAACATTTAGCTAACTAGCTAGCTAGCTTCTAATCAGTGACTAAATTAGAAGCTGACTTAACTAGCTGACTTAGCTAGCTGGCTTAACTACTTAGCTAGCTGTCTTAACTGGCTGAATTAACTAGTTAGCTAGCTGACATAACATCCTGAATTAGCTAGTTAGCTAACTATTTAATTAGCTGAATAACCAGCTGACTTAACTAATTAGCAAACTAGTTAGGTAGCAGAATTAAGTTGCTGACTTAAATAATTAGCTAACTAGTGAGCTAGGTGACTTAGCTACCTGACTTAGGTAGCTAGCTAGTTAGCTAGCTCACTTAGCTAGCTGACTTAACTAGTTGGCTAATGAGATAACTAGCTGAATTAACAAGATTTTTCATGAGTTACATAACTGTTTTAACTAGTTGGTAAACGAGATAAGCAGCTGACTTAACTAGTTGGTTAATGAATTAGCTAGGTGACAACTTGGTTGATGATTCGGCTGACTAATTAGCTGGTTTAACACGTTGGCTCACTACTCGGCCAACTTGTTAGCTGTTTTAACAAGTTGACGAATAATAGGTCGAATATTTAGCTTGGTTAAATAGATTATTGACGAGTTGGCTCCATAGTTAGCTCGGTTAAGAGGTTGG
>NW_006969959.1:0-698 GCF_000164805.1 Carlito syrichta | reverse complement strand
ACTGTGCATGATGTGTTCACAGTGTGACTGGCTTTAGAGCAAGAAAAAAAAATGGGATTTGGGGTAAAAAATGTCCTTGGGTGAGGGATGTGTCCTCGGCCTTTTTTGGTGAAAGTTCTTTATTGCCGAGTCAAAGGGTCGGCCTGCCTGGGACACATTTCTCCCCTCGTAGAGAAAGCCGGCAAGAACATGGCCAGGGAGTCTTGGGAACTCCTACACCAAAGGGTGGCAGCCATTGGGGTGGTAGGGGCTGTAGGGTGCCGAGCATGGGGACCCTCATATGTGTGGGGGGGCGTGGAGGAAGGATTTAGGGAAGAAGGTTTGCAGGAGAATGGATTTCTTTATTGACTTACATTTTCTTTCCTTCTTTCATTCATTCTTTTTGTCTTTCATTATTTCCTTCTTTCTTCCTTTTTTCCTTTCTTTCTATCATTCTTTCTTCCTTCCTTCCTTTCTTCCTTCCTTTCTTTCTTTCTTCTTTCCTTCCTTCCTTCCTTCCTTTGTTCCTTCTTTCTTTCTTTCTTTCTTCCTTCCTTTCTTTCTTTCTTTCTTTCTTTCTTTCTTTCTTTCTTTCTTTCTTTCCTCACTATGTTTCCCAGGATGCTTTCAAACTGCCCAAATCGGGACATCCTCTTGGCCTTTGCCTCCCAAACTACTGTGATCACAGGCTTTCCATTTGGTTGACATCCTAGGTCTCG
>NW_006969958.1:0-557 GCF_000164805.1 Carlito syrichta | reverse complement strand
CCTTAGAAGTTGAATGAGCCCAGGGGTGGTGACTCATGCCTTGGGAGACCGAGTTGAGAGGATTGTCTGAGACCATGGGTTCGAGACATGCCCGGGCAACTTGGCAAGATCTCATCTCCACAATATATTTTTTAAAAATTAGCCGGGATCTGTGGCTCAGCCTGTAATCCCACGCCTTTGGAAGGCTGAGGTGAGTGGATTGCCTGAGCCCGTGGGTTCGAGACCCGCCTGGGCAACTTGGCGAGACCTCATCTTTACAATAAATAAAAAAATCAGCTGGGCGTGGTAGCGCATGCCTGTAATTCCGGCTACTTGGAAAGCTGAGGTGGAAGGATCGCCAGAGCCCAGCAGGTCGAGGCTGCGGTGGCTGGGAGCGGCCACTGCACTCCAGTCTGGGCGACAGAGTGAGACTCCAACTCAATAAATAAATAAATAAATAAAAATTAGCTGGGTGTGGTGGCAGGGACCTGTAGTTCCAGTTCCTTGGAAGGCCTAGGTGGAAGAACCACCTGAATCCAGTAGATCGAGGATGCGGTGGCTGTGAGCATGCCACTGTA
>NW_006969957.1:0-688 GCF_000164805.1 Carlito syrichta | reverse complement strand
ATTTCAAGGTGCTGAAGAAAAGTATTTCTCAGCTCAACACCGAGTTCCATGGGTTTGTGCTAAAGAAAAAAAAAGGGGGAGATGTTGGGAGCCGGCCATGGAGGCCTGCCTGAGCCTTAGGGATCCACACAGGCTGTGGACCCAAGACCGCTAGGACGAGTTCAGGAGCTGAAGGCCCATTCCTTCTTCCCTTCTTTGTTGATTTGCCACGTTCCACTAGCAGGAACTTTGATGATCTAAGCATGAAGTTCTGAGAGTACGACAGGCATGGCTTACTTTAGGAGTCCATTGTTCCCATTTCTCACAGACTGCGGTTTCGGCTTCTGCTCAATCTGTTGAATAGATGTCCACTTTCTTTCTCTTTCTTTCTTGTTATATCCATCCCTCCATGTTTCTTTCTTTTAATATTTATCCCTCCAAAATAATCACCAAGGCCATCACACCTTCCAAGGGACCTCCTAAATCTCTCTTCGGGGGTTGGCCCCCCAAAGTGGTGATTATTAATATTTGGAGTCAGAATCCTCCTCTGTTGTCCAGCCCAGAGCACAGGGGCACGTGCACGGCCACTGCAGACTCCACCTGCTGGGCTCAGGCGATCCTCCAACCTCGGCCCACAGAGTGGCTGGAACCACAGGACTATGCCACCACACCTGGCTAATCTTTGGATTTATTTTTGATGACTGAGACG
>NW_006969956.1:0-681 GCF_000164805.1 Carlito syrichta | reverse complement strand
GTAGCTAGTTAAGTAAGCTGGAAGCCATCCATGGTCTAGAGATGTTAGCTAGTTAAGTCACCTAGTTATACAGTTGTCTAGCTGGTAGCTAGCTAGTTAGGTCTTCTAGCTAGCTGGCTACCTACTTTGTGAAGTAAGCTATTTAAGTCAGCTGGCTAGTCTGCTGGCTAGCAACGTAGGCAAGCAATTAAGTCATCTGGCTAGCAAGCTGGCAAGCTAGGTAGCTAGCTAGGTATGTCAGCTGTCTAGTCAGCTTGCTAGCTAGTTAAGTCACCTAGTTAAGTCAGCTGACTAGCCAGCTGGCTGGCTAGGTAGCTTGCTAGTTAAGTCAGTTGGATACACAGCTGAATAGCTAGAAAAGTCACCTAGTTAACTCATCTAGATTGCCAGTTGACTAGCTATGTAGAAAGCAAGTTAAATCAACTGGCTAGATAGCAGGACAGCCAGTTAAGACAGCCAGTTAAGTCAGCTGGCTAAGCAGCTGTCTAGCTAGTTAGTGACATAGTTAAGTCTGTTGCCTAGCCAGTTGGCTATCTAATTAAGTAAGCTAGTCATGTCACTTGCTATCCAGGTGGCTAAAGAGGTAGAGAGCTACTTAAGTCAGCTAGCTAGCCAGCTTGCTAGCTAGGTAGCTAGCTAGTTATGTCAGTTGTCTAGCCAGCTGGCTAGCTAGTTTAGTCA
>NW_006969954.1:0-5328 GCF_000164805.1 Carlito syrichta | reverse complement strand
GAGGGACTTAGCGCTGACATTAAATCCTGCTGACGGTAATTTCCAGGAAGGATGTTTTGTCTGAATTCCTCACAGTATTATTGCCATTAATATAACAACACTCATTGTTTTTCTATCTGCATCAGGGATACTTGATATCACCCTGTGCTTCTTACTAAGTGTTAGAAATAGCTTAGAATCAAAGTGTGTCATATATATTAATTTAACCAAAGTATGAGTTAACCCCTTATCTGCAATGGGTATAAGTAAGGGGTTTTTTTTGAGTTTTTTGGGCTTTGTTTTTAATGAAGTGTGTGATTTTAGGATATTATTCCGTCTGGTCTTTACGAAGTTAACTTGAGTTAGTAAATGTAACATCCTCTATAATCACAAATTAGTTAGGAAGCTCGAATGAATATATCAGAAGCATAATATTTGGTAAATGCTGTATGCTCTGTGGAATTATTTTGAAGTTAAAAAAAAGTTAAGGGGCCGGGCTTGGTGGCTCAGCCTGTAAACCTAGCACTTTGGGAGGCCAAGGTGGAGTGGGTTGCCTGAGCCCATGGGTTTGAGACCAGCCCAGGCAACTTGGTGATAGCTCTTCCCTACAATAAATTTTAAAAAATAGCCAGGCATGGTAGCTCATGCCTGTAGTTCCGGCTACTTGGAAAGGCGAGGTGGACAGATCGCTGGAGCCCAGAAGGTCGATGCTGGTGTAGCCGTGAGTGTACCAATGCATTCCAGCTTGGACAACAGAGTGAGACTCCAACTGAAAAAAAAAAAAAATTAAGATACCAGACATTCTTTAGGTTTTACAACCAAGAGCCAGGCTTAGATCCTACTTCCTTAGGTGGGTACCTTGACTAAAATAGGTTTTAAAAAACACACAAGCTGAAACTCTTGTTTTTCAAAGTTGTTCATATATTTCGATTGAATAATGCAGGTACTGCATTTCTTAAACTTTATTTCAATGCTTTTGTGTATCAATCAAAGACTAGGGTCCAGATTAGAGATCTGGGGTTGATATGTTGCCCCATGTTACAGGGACTCAGGTTTCTTCTCAACTGTTGCTATGTCTTGGTCTCAATTCTAGTCCTAAGTTCCCTTCTAGATCTGAGATGGTTACTACCACTCTAGTAATCATGTCTACACGTCATCTGTCAGAAAGAATAATGCAGGAAAAGAAGAACACATCCCCATTAAAGAAAGACCTTGGTTGGTTCTTATGTTCAGCATTGTATTGGAGATTCTAGCTAAGGGTATTAGGCAAGGAAAAAAAAAAAAAAAACGACACCACCAAAAATGGCATCCAGGTTGGAAAGGGAGAAGTAAAACTATGTCTTTTTAAGGATGATCTGTACTTGTAATGTAGAAAATCTTTAGGAATCTACAAAAGAAACAAAGCTGTGAGAACTAACAAGTTCAGCAAGGTTGTGCAAATTAGTATTAAAAAATTCAATTGTAGTTCTGTACATTAGCAGTGAACACTCCAAAAATGAAATTAAACAATTCTATTTACAGTACCTTCAGAATAATAAAATAGAAATAAATTTAACAAAAGAAGTACAAGACGTCTCTATACTGAAAACATTTTTGACACAAATTAGAGAGTATCTAAATAAATGGAGGGGCATCCCATGTTCTTGGATTGGAAGAATTTATATTGTTAAGATGACAGTCCTCCCCAAATTGACCTACAGATTGAACACAACCACCATAAAAATTCCAGCTTGCTTTTCTTCTAGAAACTGACAAGCTGATCCTAAAATTGATCTGGAGATCCATAAAGCCACAATAATCTTGAAAAAGAACAAAGTTGGAGGACTCACGTTTCCCAATTTCAAAATGTATTACAAAGTTAAAGTAATTAACACAGTGTGTTACTGACATATAGATACATAAAACAACAGAATAGTATGAGTGACCAGAAATGAACTCTTATACAGTCAGTTGATTTCAACAGGGAGCAACACAATTAAATGAAGAAAGGGTAAATGTTTTTAACAGTTAGTGCTTAGATTTGTGAATATCCACATGCAGAAGAATGAAGTTGGACCGCTACTCACATCATGCACAAAAATTAACTCAAAATGAATCACAAACTAAATGTAAAGGTTAAAACTATAAAACTTGGGCATAACTCTTCTTGACCTTGAGTTAGGCAATGTTTTTTCACAAATGACACCTAAAGCACAAACAATAAAAGACAACATAAATTTGACTTCATCGAAATTTAAAAATTTTGTGTTTAAAGGCCACTCTCAAAAAAGTGAAAAGACAGTCCATATAATAGGAGGAAATATTTATCAATCATATATCTGTAACAATCTTGCATCTAAAATATATAAAGATCTCTTATGATTCAACCATAAAGACAAGTAGCCAAACTCAAAAATGGGCAAAGGATCTGAGTAAACATTTCTCCAAAGAAGACATACAAAAGGCCAATAAGCACATGGAAAGGTATTCCACATCACTAGTTATTAGGGCTATCCAAATGAAAACCTCAGTGAGAAGGCACTTCACACCCACTAGGATGGTAATACGTAAAGCTGGACAATAGCCAGTAGCAAGTATACGGAGCGATGGGAGTCCTCATTCACTGCTGGGAATGTAACATGTTGCAGCACTTGGAGAAACATTCTGGCATTTCCTCCAAAAGTTAGAGTTACCATAAAGTGCTTTCTAGGAGTTCTACCTCTAGGTGTATATTCAAACAACATGAAAACATATGTCCACCTAATAACTTGTACACATTCACAGCAGTGTTAATTAGTAACCATCCAAACTGAACAATCCAAACTGAACTTTCATCTAATGAATGGATAAACAAAATGTGGTGTATTTATATAATCGAATCTTATTTAGCCATGAAAAGGGAGTGAAGTATTAATATATGCTGCAATATAGACAGACCTTGAAAACATTTTGCCCAGTGAAAGAAGTAAAATGCAGAAGGCCATATGTCTTATAATTCCACTTACACTAAATGTCCAGAATAGCAAAGCTATAGATATAAAAAGTAGATTCGTGGTTGCCTAAGTCTAAGTTTGGGAATTGGAAACGACTGTTAATAGGTATGAGGTTTCTTTTGGATTGATAGCAGTGTTCAAAAATAGATTGTAGTTATGATTGTGCAACGCTGTAATATACTAAAACTATTGAATTGTAAACTTCAATCAATGAATTTTATGGTACGTTAAGAATTTTTTTAAAAGATAATCTTGGAATTTGTACACATCATTTCCCCTGCATCCTATGGCTGTACTTAGTTACATTGTTATACCTAATTGCTGTGGGGACTGGGAACAGTCTTTCTGTATTCTGCGCAGCCATGTGCACAGTTAATGTAATGTGACCGTTAGTGAGAACAGAGAGTAAATGGCATATTGGTAAATGTCTAGCAATCTCTACTACCAGCCAGTTAAAAGTGAGTCATAAAAAAATGCTAGGAAGTTGAGTATTCCTATTCCAAAAAGCCACACTACAAAATGCTCCAAAATTGGGAATTTTTTGAGGGCCAACATGATACTCAAAAGAAATGCTCATTGGAGCATTTCAGATTTTGAATTTTTCAGATTAGGAATGCTGAACCAGTAAGTATATAATGCAAATATTTCAAAATCCAGAAAAAGAAACACCTCCTGTCCTAAGCATTATGGACAAGGGATACTCAGAATGTATTGTAGTTGTCAACAATCATTCTAGATGAAAAGTTTCTCATTAGCCTGAAATAATAACCTATTTTTTTAAAGGCTTAAGTACAAAGAGATGCCTCAGAAAATAAAATTCTTCTTCCTTTTCACTGTAAAATAGAAAACAAAAAAGGTGGGAAAATGCCTCTAATTTCAGCTAGGAGTTTAAATATATCCGTTTATGGAAGTCAAATAGTGAAAAAAAGATCATGTCGAATTAACATCATCTGTGGTTGATATCAGCTAGATAATTGACCCTAGTCTGGAAGGAAGACAAGAAAAGTCCTTTAGTTACTTAAGAATGCCACAGTCTAATTGAATAAATGTGATGTTTATGCATAAAGTGTTACATAGCATAAAAAATTTTATAATTACTACAAAAAAGAAAAAAAAACTGAGACAAATGCTGCACAAGTTCATTTGCCAGAGAGAATCTTGAGACTGAGGTATTTGGGGACAATTTTAATAATAACAATTTGGAGAGCTTAATGTACAACGAGTACTTTCTAAAGAATCTGATAGATAATTATCTTGTTTCCTCTCACAGCAGGTGAAAGAACTGAGTGTGTGGGTAGGGGGATGGTGGTGAAGATGAAGGTGAAGCCTCTCCAGGGCCTTCCTGTGAACCCTGGTGGATCATTAGGACACCCAAGAGATTTCAGAACAGGATCCTGGGCCTAACCCTAAAGAGTCTGATTTCATTGCTCTGGTGTGGGACTTTATCCTCCCCACACCTGCAGTGGAGTTTTTACAAGTCTCCAGCAGGTTATGCGGAATGTGCAGCCTGAGCTCAGAACCACAGTCTTCCTCAAGGCTGTGAGTTTCAGTCATCACACACACAAGAGACAGTTGGTTCTGAGACAAGCAGATATGTTCTCCTTTTTGGAAGTGATTAAAATAGAACAACGGCTGAGCTCAGATGACACTGTTATTGTCTGTGGTTGTTTTTCCAGAGCCTTTCACTGTACTGCAAGATATCTTAGTGTCCACAAAATGACGGTGCCTAGAAATGGACTGTGCAGCTGAAGTGGATGAGTATAGCAACACAGGGCCATGGACATCATCGGAGGGTCATTTGGAATAGTGGGGTGCCATACCTGACTTTTGGCATACTGAAGTTATTCATTGTGTCTACCCAGATTTAGGCCACTGGTTTTATTTTAATAAAAAGTATTTTATTTTTGTAGAGACGAGATCTTGCTATGTTGTCCAGGCAGGTGTCATAGGCTCCTTGTCTCAGGCGACCCATAGTCATGCATAACCCTCTGCTTTTCTTTTATATTCGTGGTATCTGTGCCAGAAGCTTTGCTTGTTTTTACCCATACTATGCTTTTCCAGGAGCTCTTATCATCAAGTGCCTTCAGATCATTTTATTTGATACCAGTGTCTAGTCCTTTGTCTTCAGTCCTACACTTTCTTATAATACCTCAACCACTAAGATTAAAAAATTGTTTTTTCTCTAGTTTCTAGAGCTTATTTCCCCACTGAAAGAAGTTTTGATTTCTTTAATTTCTGTCATTTTCAAATTATTACCTGTGCTTTGGTGGCTTCCTGTGACCACATCACCCTGATCACATAATAATTTCTTCCAGTTAGTAGTTGGTTGCCAATTAGTTATAAATTTCAGGATTTTCCTCCTCTTTTCTGACTTCCT
>NW_006969953.1:0-777 GCF_000164805.1 Carlito syrichta | reverse complement strand
ATATTAAAACAGTAAACTATTTTGCCAACTCATCAACCAACCAGTTAAGTCACCTAACTAACTCTTTAAACAACTATTTAAGTCAGCTAGTTAACTCATTTACCACCTAGTTAATACAGGTAGCTAATTTGTTAAACAACTCGCTACATCAGCTAGCTATCTTGTTAGTAAACTAGTTAAGTCAGCTAGCTAAGTCAGCTAGCTAACCAGCTAGCTAGCTAATTCAGCAAGCTACAACAGCTAGCTCATGAGTTAGCTAAATATTTGTCAGCTACTTGAATCTGCTACTTAACAACTTAGCTAATTAGTTAAGTCAGCTAGTTATTCTTCTAGTTAAATAGTTAGCTAGCTATTTATTTCAGGTATTTAAGTCAACTAGACAACTAGTTAATTCGGCCAGTTACGTCAGCTACTTAAGTAGTTAATTCAGCTAGTTAAGACAGCTTTCTAATTAAGTCAGCTGGTTTAAACAGCTAACTACCAAGTTAGCTAACGTTTTAAGTTAGCAGGTTTAGTCAAGTAGTTAACTAGTTAACTAACTGGTATGGTCAGCTGGTTGAGTCATCTATCTAGCTAGTTAGCAAATGGGTTGAGTCAGCTGGTTGAGTAGGCTAGCTGGCTAGTTAGCTAACCTGTTGAGTCAGCTTCATGAGTCTGCTAGCTAGCTAGTTAGCTAATGAGTTAAGTCAGCTGCTTGAGCCACCTAGGAAGCTGGTTAGTTAAAGAGTTATGTTGGATGATTAAGTCAGCTAGCTAGCACGTTAGATAAAAGGTAAG
>NW_006969952.1:0-2400 GCF_000164805.1 Carlito syrichta | reverse complement strand
TGCATTTCTTTAGGTGTACTCCCATGCCTGCACATCAGAGCCACCCTCAATGTTCCCATGATGATAGCAGGATGCTCAGATGGAACCCCAGTGCCACCTGCTCCATTCTGAAGCTCTCTTCCCCCCGAGTGGGAATCTGTGAGACCTGTGGTTCACTGTCTTAGGAATAAGCTGAGTGACTGGCAGGTGAATCATGACTTCTCATGTGACCTAGGATGCTTCTTGTGGACAGAGCTAGGTGAGTTTAATCTCTTGCACTGAGAAAATTTACATTTCCACAGCGGCTGTGGGTAAGTCAACCAAAATGCTCTAGGGGAGACACACATTCCTGTGGAGGTTTGGGGAAGAATGGGCTCCCTTTCCTGTCTCCCTTGTCTTTCTCAGATGCTGCTGATGGCAGAGCCAAGTTCAGAAGAGGCCAACAGACTTCTGCCCGCCTGTCTCCATCTATTAGCATTGCTGCAGTCAAGTACCATGGGCAGAGAGGAGGGCCTTCAACAACAGGAATTCATTGTCTAACAGTTCTGGAGGCTCAACGTCCAAGAAAAAGGTGTTGGCATTGTTGATTCCTTCTGTGGTTTCTCTCCTTGGCCTGCAGACCACCCAGCTGCCTTCTTGTTATGTCCTCACATGGCCTGTCCTCTGCACATGAATGTCCCTGGTATCTTTCTGTGTGTCCAGGTGTCTTCTTTTTATTAGGACACCAGTCAGATTAAAGTCCATTCGAAAGGCCTCATTTTAACCCAGTGCACTCCTGGGGCAGTTCAGGGTGTCATAGGGCCATCAGCAGCACACAGCGGTAACCAGCTACGGACTACTTTCCTTGCCTCCTTACTCTCATCCTATTCTGTTCTTCCCTCCCTCCTTCCTTTCTCCTTTTCCTTTTATTAATTTATTCACCGAGGTCTCTTGGATTGCCACTATAAGAAATGGGCAATAACATTCAGTCAGGGTGGCTCATGCCAGTAATTCCAGCATTTTGGGAGGCTGAGGTGGGAGGATTGATTGAGTTCAGGAGTTTGAGACAGGCCTGGGCAGCATAGCGAGACCTCATCTCTACAAAATAAAAAATATAGAGAAATTGGCCAGGCATGCTGGTGCAAATATGTAGTCCCAGCTTTGTGGGAGGCTGAGACAGGAAAATCTCTTCAGTCCAGAAGATTGTTGCTTCAGTGATCCATAATTGTTCCCCTGCATGCCAGGCTGGGTGATAGAGTGAGACCTTGACTCAAGAAAGAAAGAAAAAGACAATATCATGTGCTGGGGGGAAGCTACATTACATTAAGCACTAAAGTAGACGGTTGAACACATACAGACAGTTATTCTACAAGACAAAAATAAGTGCTCAGAAGGATATGCACTCATCACATCTTTGTCTCATGTTCAACAGCCACCCCCATCTTCTGCAGTATGAAGCCAGGACTTTGTAAATCTCATCTCTCCATTGTGGCCTCTCCCTTCCTGACCAGATTCCTTACCATCACCCTCAGTGCTGCCACAACCACCTGACTTCACAGGCCAAAGATGGTCCAGTTTTCCTGGTGTCCAATGCTCACAAAGCCAGGTGTTCAGGCCCCTCAGCGATCCCAGATTCAGCTAAGTGCGTACCCGTCTCACAGGTTTGAGTCTCAGGTCTGTGGGTTCCTCAGCTGTGTCCTCTCTCTTTTTTTCATCCCCTGTGGGCTGGAAGCTGCTACCTTTATTTGCCTCTGCAATACCTTCCTGTTCTCTTTTTGCCTTTTCAGTGAACTAACTGAAAATTTATCATAACATGTTAGTTTGCTCAGGTTGTTATATCAAAATGCCACAGACTTAGAGGTTTAAGGAACAAAGGTGTCTTGTCTGGCAGTTCTGGTGGCAGGAAGTCCAAATCAAGGTGTCAGCAGGGCTGCTTCCCCTGAGGACTTTGAGGGAGAATCTGGTCCCTGCCTTTCCCCAGCTGCTGGGGGTTTGCCAGCAGTTTATATATTCTCTGACTTGTAAATGCATCACCCCCATATCTGTTTTCATCTTCACCTGGTATATTCCTTGTTTGCTGTCTGTGCCCAGATTTCTCCTTTTTATAAGAACATTAGTCATATTGCATTAGAGACCCACCTTGCTCCAACATGATGTCATCTTAACTAATTATATCCAAAGCAATTCTAAAAGGAGGTACATCAACAAAAGGCATTTATTTATAAAATGTTTTGAATTTGACTTTACATGTTTAGACTTCAGTCACCACCAATTTACTTTCTGTGTGATGCAATATATCTATTGAGACACTTTTTTCCATTGCTCAAAACAGTTTTTGAACTCATCCATTTTGGTGCCTTCTAGTGCCTCTGACTTTTTTTTATTTCACCTCTTCTATGTTGGCAAAATGTTTCCCTTACAGGACTTTTTTCATCTGAGGAA
>NW_006969951.1:0-658 GCF_000164805.1 Carlito syrichta | reverse complement strand
GGACAGGCGACCACCACAACACTCAGTTCATATTTTTGGCTTCTTGTAGAGACGAGGTCTCACCAAGATTCCCTTGCTGGTCTCGAACTCAGAGACTCAGGACATCCTCTCTCCTCAGCCTCCCAGTTCACCAGGATGACAGGTTTGAGCCCCCGTGCTCAGCCTCCACACCCACCTCAGGGCCACAATGTGAGGCCCAGTCCCTTCCGACGAACTGGGACCCCAGATCATCTCCGGCCCAGAGTTCAAGACTAGGCAGAAAGACCAGGACGTTGACAAAATTGAAAGCCTGTGATCACAGGAGTTTGGGAGGTCCAGGCCAAGAGGATGGCCCAAGTTAGGCATTTTGAGAGCAGCCTGGTCAACCTATTGAGGAAAGAAAAGAAAGAAAGGAAGGAAGAAAGAAAGAAAGAGAGAGAGAGAGAGAGAGAGAGAGAGAGAGAGAGAGAGAGAGAGAGAGAAAAGAAAGAAAGAAAGAAAGAAAAAAGAAAGAAAGAAAGAAAGAAAGAAAGAAAGAAAGAAAGAAAGAAAGAAAGAAAGAAAGAAAAAAGAAAGAAATCCATTCTCCTGCAAAACTTCTGCCCACAGTCTTTCATTCCCTGCTCCCCCATGTGAGTTTCCACCAAGCTTGGCACCTTCCAGCCCCAACCCCCCCAGT
>NW_006969950.1:0-2523 GCF_000164805.1 Carlito syrichta | reverse complement strand
TTGTACCTTCCATTAATTCTTTATGACCTGTCATTTAAGCAACAAGTAAGCATAATTTAAACACTTAGAAGATAGGTGACTATCATTTTCTGAAATGTACAATGAGATAAAAGATGTTAAAAAGAACGCTGCATATAGTAAGTGCTCAATAAATGTTCATGAATAAATTGAATTTTAAAATTGCCAATATATAAAGTAAATTTTATCAGAAATGTGTTTTTGGATCTAAGGTTGTCACACTTGAGTTACATAAAGCATGAAGTCAAGAACAAAGAAATGGTGACTTTAAGTTTTAAGCAGTGAAATGTTACCAGAGACTTTTTTGGAAATTAAAAAAAAAGAAAGAAAGAAACTGATACAAGCAACTTAAAAGCTGAGATATTCAGAACAGAGCTGAAGTACTGAATTGGAAAAATTATCTAAATACAGATGGGTAGTGCTTGAGTTTATTCAGGACAGTCCAGAAATAAAACCATATCTATTAAGTGACAAAAAAGACCTGAAATCATATCTCTGTCAAATTTTTTTTCTTTTTTGAAAGAAGGATTTATTGAGAAGACAGAAAAGTTCCCAGAGTAGGAGGGGAACTGAAGGGGTAGCCCTGTCAATCTTTTGTATATGACAATGACTATATGATGATGATGATGATGATTTTCAAAGTGGATAAAAATAAAGACACCCTTAGGACATTTCATGAAATTAAATTTTTCAGTGACAAAGAGAAATTAATTACAAGTACAAATCTCCCAATATTTTTCAGTCCAGTTTACTTTTACAAAACATAAAGGCAAATGTGTTGTGCAATGGATTCATCATTGAGTGGAGTCATAAAATCATTGCTTAAATGTTAAATGTACCATGTTGCTAGTTCAAAACAAATTTATCTCAGTTAAATCTGATATTTATATGTCTATAAAGGTATTAGAGAACAATTTTTAAAAAGAAAGAAAAGTTAACACAGTCAACAGTATTTTAAAAAAACATACTAATGTTATAAACAAGAAAATTGCTACTTCCTTCACAAAAAGTTGCCAGCAAAAAATTGTACTTATATTAAACATCCCATGCCAAAAGTTGAAATTGTTTTGAAATACACAAAATGTCTGTGAAATGAACGATGCATAATCTAATCTTATGTATTATTAGGCCGTTTTGCCATTGTGGAAACATCATAGAGTGATGACTTATACAAAACTCCATAGTAAAGCTTACTACACACTTAGGCTATCTTGATGACCTGTTTCTCCTAGGTTATACACTAGGGCAGCATGTTACCCTACTGAATATGTTAGCAGTTGTAAAACAATGACAAATATTTGTGTATCTAAACATACCTAAACACAGTAGAAATACAATATTATAATTTGTTATACTTTTATGGGACCAAGTCATATATATCATTCATCATTGGCTGAAATTTTGTGATGTGGTATATGATTGTATATTCCAAATAACACATTAATTCTTTTCATCGACACATTCAGTTGAGTGGATTTTGGTGAGATACTCAGGTATTCGTTGATGTGCGCATTAGCAAGTTGTGTCTTACCAAAACCTTTTCAGAGATTCATAAGTAGGAATTAATGTAAATTCACTTTCTTCCATAGTATATTGTATATTCCTTAGAGCATTTACATAATTTTTTGCTGTGTTTTAGTCTTCCCTGTTATGCATGAGGACTTATTCAGTAATTGCTGAATAAGCAGAACATTGAACTTTGATTCCCCTTCTTCCTTCTCTGGTGTCCTGAATATGAAAGATACTAAAAAAATTAAGCCAAGCCTCTTTTGATTTGTGCAGTCCTTTCACCAATATTAAATAGCATGCCTAAAATCAGACATATAACTTAGGGCTTAAATTGATTTTTACATTTATTAAAAACATTTTCAAAGCCAAAATAAATTTAAACCTCCATGAAATTTATCTTTGTTTTACTAAAAGAAAAATGTTGATATTAGGTTTAAAATAAAAATATTTTATCTGAAACAATAGTAAACAAATATTATTTCATATAATTATTTTTCCTGCCATTATTTTCTTAGATGAATACTTGGCATAATAACTCAAAATACAAATTCATATTTATTTTTGTGCCTTTATTTGGTTTTACTTTAGTGCTAAAATTGCTTGTTTATATCTTAAAATATTTTCTTTAAATAAGAATGCAAAGGCTAGGTGTGGTCACTCACGCCTATAATCCCAGCCCTTTGAGAGGTCAAGGTGAGAAGATTGCTTGAGCCCAAGAATTCAAGATCAACCTGGGCAACATAGTGAGAGCTTGTCTCTATAAAAAATTTCTAAAAAAATTAGTGGGGATGGGAACAAGATGGCAATGGCATCGGTGGACTTGTGAGATTCTCCAAACATGAGTTCCCAAAAAGACTCTTTCTTCCCCCATCCCCTAGCCCACCACCAGCCATGCTGGTCCGAGGCCCGGGGAACTTCGGTCCCATGCAGGGCCAGATATTGCAGCCCCCTGCTGCTGCTCTTTCACCACATGTGTGGGAGTCTTGGGTCCCAGCT
>NW_006969949.1:0-701 GCF_000164805.1 Carlito syrichta | reverse complement strand
CAGGTGAAGCCCAAAGCTAGATACTCTTTTTCTCTGGGAGGTCACTTTTTTTTGTTAAGGTCTTCAACTGCTTGGAAGAGGCCTACCCACATCATGGTGAGAGTAATCTGCCTTATGCAAAGTCTACTGGTTTAGATGTTACTGTCATCTAAAAAGTACCTTCACAGATTAATGTTGGACCAGATATGTGAAAGAAGTCTCTTCATTTGTCTTTTGGTGAGTAGGTAATCCCAGGGTCCTCATATTTGAAATCAAAATGTGGGCAGTGGTCACAGCAGGTCTCTCCCTCCTCACTGAGGGGCAGTTAGGAGGCAAAAGTGATGGGGTGAATCCTCCCCATTCATAGAACACTGATGGGAGCTCATGTGGTACCCTGGGCAGATGACTGTAAGTCCCCCCCCCACGAGCCAGGGCCTGCTTTTTGGTGTCTCCTAGGTCTCCACATCAGCATCCCACGCAAGAGACAGGTGATGTGGAAGGTCTTCAGGGACCCAGACAAATGGCACAATGTGTCCCCTCCCCTCCTCAACCTGGTCTCTGGAAACTCACAAAGCCTGGGTCTGGTCCACTCATAGGACCCAAATATCAGGACCAGATGGGCTGGAAGGACAGGCCTTGCAGAGAGGAGGGGCATAGGGCAAAGTGATGTCCAGGATGTTGTCCTGAGAGACTCTCCAGGGGACAGGTGCACTTGAGGGGCA
>NW_006969948.1:0-815 GCF_000164805.1 Carlito syrichta | reverse complement strand
TTAGCAGCAATCGCGCACTTTCCTGCATATGAGTACTCCTGTTCACAGATACATGCGTCAAAAGCGTGAATCTTGTTTAGATCTTAGGAAGACGCCGTGTACTTTTTTGGGGATTGAGAAAGCATGTCACCCAGATTTCTTATTCTTTCTTAGGAAAAGTCAGTGCAGTTGCCTGTATATGAGGATTTAATTTCCTAGGTTATGCTTGAAAAACTCAAATTTCTGTTTAACCCTTAGCAAGACACTCTGAAGTTTTTTTTTTTGGGAAGAAGGACACGTGTAAACATGATTCTTTCTTCTTCTTTAGCAATATACAGCACAGTTTCCTGTATATGAGGACTGCCATTATCCAGTTTCCTACTCCCAAATCCTGTATGTTGGTCACCTCTTAGCAAGATGCTCTGTTGGTTTATGGTATGGAGGACTCGTTTAAGCAAGATTCCTTATTCTTGCGTAGCAACAGGTCATGTAGTGTTCTGTATATGAGGACTTCCATTACTGAAATTCATGCTTCATTCTCAACAAGACGGAAAGATATTTCCTGGTGACCTAGAATTCAAGTGGCTTGGATATGAAGAGAAAGACTCCAATAAAGTTCTTTAGGAATTGGAACCCAAGATTCCTAGTCCCTTTTCAAAAGACACACTAAAAATGTGGCGACATAGAAGCCCAGATTGCTGTTTAAACCTTATCAAGAGACCTTGTAGATTTAGGTGATTGAGCACCGGATTCCCTTTCCATTCTCAGCAAAATGCCCTGCTTTTCCCTGTTCATGTGGAATCCAAAAGTCTGTATACAAAATGCAGATGCCCAGA
>NW_006969947.1:0-668 GCF_000164805.1 Carlito syrichta | reverse complement strand
CAGGCTAGACTTCAATGTTTGTGTCTGGGGAGTAACGGGGTCTCACATCATGGCCCAGGCTGGTCTCTAACTCCCAGGCTCCAGCAGTCCCCCACCTTGGACTCCCAAAGCCATGGCCTGATTGTCTGCTGATCCACCATCTTTCAGGAACTCTAGGGCCAAGGCTGGGTTCTCCTTCAAAAATTATCTCTGTCTGTTTACGATGATCACAACTCCATACACAAATGGAAGATCAGCTTTTTCTTTCCTTTTTTGTTTTTACTTTGAGTTGGAGTCTCACTCTGTCACCCAGGTAGGAAGGCACTGGCTCTCTTCTGACCATCACAACCTCTGCCTGTCAGGCTCTGGCGAGCATTTCCACAGGCTTCCGAGGAGCCAGAACAATAGCCACATGACACCATGCCAGGTCATTTGGGATGGAGGGTAGAGAAGAGTCTTGCCGAGGTACCCGGGAGGGTCTCAGCCTGCGGGCTTAGGTCAGCCGCTGGCCTCTGTCTCCCAAAGGGCTGGAATGATGAGGCAGAGCACCAGAGTTGGGGCTGGAAGGTGCCAAGCTTGGGAAACCCTCACATGTGGGAGTCAGGGGGGATAAACTGAGGGCAGAAGGTCTGCTGGAGAATGGATTTCTTTCTTTTTTTATACTTTCTTTTTCTTTCTTTGCTTTCTTC
>NW_006969946.1:2122-2857 GCF_000164805.1 Carlito syrichta | reverse complement strand
TGGATTCTTTTTGAGTTGGAGTCTCACTCGGTTGCCCAGACTGGAGTGCAGTGGCCGCTCCCGGCCACTGCAGCCTCACCTGCTGAGCTCTGGTGATCCTTTCACCTCAGCCTTCCGAGTAGCCGGAATTACAGGCATGCGCTACCACACCCAACTGATTTTTTGCTTTATTGTAGAGAGGTCTTGCTGCCCAGTCAGGTCTCGAACCCGCGAGCTCAGGCAATCCACTCACCGCAGCCTTCCAAAGGCGCAGGATTACAATCTGAGCCACCGAGCCCAGCTTCACACCCCAATTTCTCAGGAGAAATTCTCTCCCAAAGATGGCAAGGGCCTCTCTTGGGTTCCAGCAGTCCCTCAAATGGCATCAAGTAGAGCCTTGCTTGTGGATCATGGATCCATGCCCTCCCCCTTCTTGGCTCCCGTTCAAATCGGTCACCCGATGTTAGAAGGTGTCTGGTGCATCTCTCCCCTTAACAGAAAGCTGTTCAGTCCACCTTGCTGCAGGGAGATAATTTGGAATGATTTCATGCCTATGCGGTAGAGACTACAGACTTTGATGATCAGGGAAGGATGATGTGAGAGTATCAGACTCTGTCTCTTAAGTCCCTGAAAGACTTTAAACTGCTGTGGCACAATATCGAGCTACAGCACCGTTCACATTGCTTGTGCTGGAAACCATGTCACAAGAAGACTTGACTCTCTCTGATTGGCATGTGGTTGCAAAGGCGTGGTTTT
>NW_006969946.1:0-665 GCF_000164805.1 Carlito syrichta | reverse complement strand
AAAAATCAGGGAATTGGCATCTACTACAAGATTTGAGGGCAATAAATCGTTCTATGGAAATGATGGGATGACTGCAACCTGGTCTGCCCTCTCCTGTAGCCATTCCAGATGACTATTCTCCTTTTATTATTGATCTTAAAGATTGATTCTTTACGATTCCACTTTTTTTTTTTTTTTTGAGTTGGAGTCTCACTCTGTCGCCCAGACTGGAGTGCAGTGGCCGCTCCCGGCAACCGTAGCCTCGACCTGCTGGGCTCCGGCGATCCTTCCGCCTCAGCATTCCAAGTCGCTGGAATTACAGGCGTGTCCTACCACGTCCAGCTGATTTTTTTGATTTATTGTAGAGATGAGGTCTCGCCAAGTTGCCCAGGCGGACCTCGAACACACGGGCTCAGGCAATCCACTCAGCTCAGCCTCCCAAAAGCGTGGGATTACAGGTGAGCCACCGAGCCCGGTTGCAAGAGGTATTTTTAAAACTACAAAATTGTATCCATACTGCTGGTCTCATCGTTGCCTCAGAGAAGGTGCAGCGGACGGCTCCCTATGAACACCTTGGGAGAATTATATACGGACGCAAAGTCCAGATGCTGAAACTCCAAATCAGAACTGATTCTTTAACTACGTTGAATGATTTCCAAACGTTGTTAGGTGACATTAATTGGTTG
>NW_006969945.1:0-592 GCF_000164805.1 Carlito syrichta | reverse complement strand
GAGGCAGGAGAATCACCAAAGCCGGTGATGTGGAGGCAGGCGTTAAGTCGCGGTCCTGTCCCCGGCCCCCAGCCAGGTTCACAGAGCCAGACCCTGTCTCCGAAAACAGCAGAATCGTACACAAATTCTCAAATGCTTTCGCAGGTCGATCTACTTTACAGCAATGAAAAATGGGAAAGGGGGGAAGAAACTTTCCCGGGTGAGAGATGTGTCCCTGGCCTTTCTTGGTGGAAGGTCCTTGTTGCTGAGTCAGAGGGTGGCCCTGCCTGGGGCACGTTTCTCACCTCGTAGTGGAGAGCCCCCAGAAACCAGGCCAGGGAACCTGGGAACTTCCACACCAATGTGGGAACAGCCATTGGGGGTGAGGCTGGAAGTTGCGAAGCTTGGGGGACCCCAACATGTGGGGTTGGTGGGAGGGAAGGACTGAGGGCAGAAGGTTTGCAGGAGAATGGATTTCTTTCTTTCTTTCCTTTGTCTCTTTCTTTCCTTTTTCCTTCCTTCATTTCTTCCTTCCTGTCTTTCTTTCTTTCTTTCTTTCTTTCTTTCTTTCTTTCTTTCTGTCTTTCTTTCTTTCTTTCTTTCTTCTTTCTCT
>NW_006969944.1:0-703 GCF_000164805.1 Carlito syrichta | reverse complement strand
TGTCTCTGCAAGAGGTCCCAAAAATTGACTCAGGAGTGGTGGTCCCTGGAGTCCCAGCTGTTTGGGGTCTGAGGTGGGAGGACCTCTGAGCCAGGCAGATCAAGGCCCAGGGAGCCACGATTGTGCCTTTGTGTCCCAGCTCAATCCACAGAGATGCCAGGACAAAAAAGATTCCTCCTATGTGCATCACAACCTGCTTCCACTATTCAGGGAAAGATCCACGTGGGCAGGGGAAGATGGAGTGATCGGGAGAGGAAAAGGCCTTCTCCCCACCAAAAGGTGGCAGACAGTGTGTCCAGAACCTGGGCTTGGCACAGCATTGTTGAATCGCCTTTATTGCTCTGAGTCCGATGGTTGCCCTAGCTCGGGGCCATCTGTTCCATGAGCTCACACATGTCTTTACTGTGGGGCACGAGTGTGAAGGGTAAAGTCAGGAATTCTGCAGTGCCTGGCCGAAGGTGTGGGATGGATGTGCTCGGTGTCCACCTTTGAAACTTCCCGTGAATGACAGGCCAGATAGTGCCTTTTCATGTCCCAACCCTGAGGGTGACTCCTTGCACTGTGAGGCAGGGGTGATGGTGTTGATGGTGGTGGTGATTTATTATTTGGAGTCAGAATCCCACCCTGTCACACAGACCAGAGTGCAGGGGCATGCTAATGGCCATGGAGGACTCCACCTGCTGGGCTCAGATCATTCTCCTGC
>NW_006969943.1:0-707 GCF_000164805.1 Carlito syrichta | reverse complement strand
TTATAATAAGAACACTTTAAAAACTGGAAATTAGAAAAAAAATTCTTTTCACTGGATAAAGAACATCTATGAAAATCCACAGGTAACATCATGTTTTACTAGTGAAAGACTATATGCATTCTCTTTAAAGTCAGGAGCTAGACAAGGATGTCTGTTCTCACCACTGTACTAAACATTGTATTGGAAATTCTAGCCAGAGATATTAGGCAAGAAAAAGATAAAAAGCACCAAGCCTGGAAAAGCAAGAACTGTCTTTATTCATAAATGACATAATCCTTTATATAGAAAATCCTAAGGAATTCACCAGAAACCATTGAAGCAAATAAATGATTTCAGCAAAGATCACAGAATTTTCTATACAAGATCTATCCACAAAAATAAAAATATTCCTATATACTGGCAATGAACAATCTAAAAATGAAACTTAAAAAACAATTCCATTCACAATAGCATCAGAAAAAGAAAAATACTTGAGAATGTATTTACCAAAAAAAAAAAAAAAAGTAAAAGTTATACTCTAAAAATCAAAAAGAAAGAAATAAATGATCTAAATTTGGGATCTTAGGGAGTCTGGACCGAAAGACAACAGAGACAAGAGGGAAGACACTGGGCAGTTGCTGAGTTTCTGCTTAAGAGACAATCAGGCATCTTGTTTACACCCACAGTTTTTCACAAATGTGGTTTAAGATGGAGATGCAAGATGACTG
>NW_006969942.1:0-3924 GCF_000164805.1 Carlito syrichta | reverse complement strand
CAATCTACCTGTCTCGCCAATGTTCACGTGTCTTCAGATTAAAAGAAACAATATGAAAGAAAAATATTCAATAGTCTATGGGCAAAAGGATTCATCTGCACAACAGTTGATTCTGATAATGAAATCTTATACTTTGACTTGGTACCATCATGGAATAACACTTAGAATTACAGCAATCCCATCTTTGGTTATATATCCAAAGGCAGACAAATTGTTCTACCAAAAATACACCTGTACTTGTATGTTTATTACACCACTATTCACAATAGCAAAAACATAGAATCAACCTAGGTGCGCATCAACAGTGGACTGGAAAAAGAAAATATGGATCATATACACTATGAAACACTACACATTCACCATTTGTAACAACTTAGATGCAGCTGGAAACCATCATTCTATGTGAATTATCACAGAAACAGAAAATGAAATAATGCATATTCTCAGTCATAAGCGAGTTCTAGCCACTTGCCACATACAGGCACAAAGATGGGAACAACAGACACTGGGCACTGATAGACAGGCTAGAAAAGTAGGGAATAAGAAATGCAAAACCACCCATAGGGTAGCAAGCTCACCACCAGGAGGCAGGGGCAATCTCATCAGAAGCCCCAAACCTCATCATCATGCAATGCACCTATGTAACACATGTTTGCATGTACCTCTGAATCTTAAATAAAATCTAAATTTAAAAATATATGTTTAGGATTAGATAATTAGTGAGATTATTCATGCTCCAGCATGCTGATGATGAAAAATAGTCTGTCCCAGACCCTCTGTTAATAACTGGGCTGGGATGCTGGCAGCTCTCACGGATACCCCATAGATGTGGAGTCAGGGAGTCTGCCCAGGTTTCTGCAGATACCTGGCTAAGTAGCTGCTAACCCTCTGACTGGACTTGCATTTGAGAGTGCCGATGGCTGGAGACCACATCAGCAGAACTTTTACAGAACTACCCTGAGATTGAAAACAAAACAAAAATTATATGGGCAATCTTTCTTTTTTTTTTTCTTTTTGAGTTGGAGTCTCACTCTGTCGCCCAGGCTGGAGTGCAGTGGCCACTCCCGGCCACCGCAGCCTCGACCTGCTGGGCTCCAGTGATCCTTCCGCCTCAGCCTTCTGTGTAGCCGGAATTACAGGTGCACGCTACCATGCCCGGCTAATTTTTTTTTGATTTATTGTAGAGATGAGGTCTCGCCTGCCCAGGTGGGTCTCGAACCCGTGGGCTCAGGCAATACACTCACCTCAGCCTCCCAAAGGCGCAGGATTACAGGCTGAGCCACCAAGCCCGGCAATATGGGCAATCTTGATCATACCTATTGTCTTTCCAGAAGAGCCAGAGCCATTGATCTACACAGAACTTTAAATATTGTGGTTTCTGGATAGAAGTACAAAAACACAGGACCCAGCAATGTTGAGAGAGTCTTTACTGACATGCAAAACCACCCTGTGCTCCCCTCACTTGGGGTCCAGAAGAGGAGGAGGCAGAGAAGTTAGTGGTGCTTTCAAGGTTCCCTCTGGGTCATAACTGTGCAGCTCTTCCCCGAGCTCTAATCCAGGCAATCATATAAACTCTGGTCAGCCGAGAAGCTGGGGAGTGTCATGCATAGAAACTGGGTTGGGCACACTGGACTTACAGCTTCAGAGATCATCTGTCTTCTCTGCATTGCACAATCCTCATACCTAGATGATCTGGTTAGAATGGATATTGGATCAGCCTGAGGTTAAAACTTCTCCCCTATGGTCACAGCATTTAATTATTATGTACATTTGTCTCTCAATCACCTAGACTAAGGCAGATGGTGTTTGGCACAATCTTTAGAAGGAAATACAAATGCCTGTGATCCCATTTCTCTTGTCTTACACCAACAAACATAGATAGTTCTTTTAGTGCATATTTGACTCAGGTTAAAAATAAGGAGTTTGTGAGAAATTTATTTTCAGGTAAATCTATTCCTTGCATTTTAGTTATCTTTCCTATGATCCTTGCTGATACCTTACTCTTTGTGAGCATTATTAAACAGGCACACTCAATCAGTCACAGCAGTTTGTGCAAAGATGATCACAATGGCACAGATTAGCAGGACTCCTCCATGAATTGTTACCACATTCCTGGAGATGCACTCATTCAACAAACTTACATTCAAGTTCCTCCCTTCTTAACACTCTGAGAAACTTGTGTTCACTTTCTTGATGTAAATGGAATCTAATCTATGATTTTCCTGTGCTCCTCATATTATGCTCAATGGTGGCAAGTGCTTTGCCGAAGGACGGTCCCCTGTATGATCTGAGCAGATCTTTGAGTTACATTCTTCAGTTCTGATCCTCATTTCCTCCAAATCTACTGCAATCCACAGAGCAGTCAAACTTTTTCTTTCCATCTTCTCTCTACTTCTTAAGGACATAGTTCTATTTATGCTTTTCCAGGTTCCTGACAAATCATTACACATTCAGTCATCAGAGCTTCCCCAGAAGCCACAGTGCAGTGGTTTTCATGACAGGTGCTAAAGTCAAATTGTCTGTGTTTGTGAATGTGAGCTATGTTGCTTGTTGGTTGTGTGACACATCATGTTCCTTAACTTCCCTTTTTGTGCCAGTTTCCATATCTGTGAAACTGTGAAGATAATAGTAGCTATTATGTCTAGTACATATGTCCAGTATGTTTTTATATGTTTCAAGTTTCTGTCATCTAAAACCATGCCAGGTTCCAGGGCTCCTTTTATTTAACAGGCTGAAATATCTCATACATTGGAGCTGTAGAGACGTGATATTATTCTGTTGCTGATATAGGGAGAGAGTGGAAGTAAAAGAACGTCAAATATTTACAAACTCTGCTCTTTTTCATAATCACAACTCCCTATAGAGATATGCTGATGAAAGACCAGGAAATTCTGATGCTTCTAGAAAGAAATCTTGTTCATTTTATTCCACATATCTTTCCTGACAAAGTGTCTCATGATTTTGCCTCAGTCTACACCAAATCCCTCAGAACTTCTTCACCCATTGAGACTTTTTCCTTGTACTTCCTTTTGACATCCATTATCAAATGTTGTGATAAAAGGCCAAAAAGCATGTTGCTGTCTTTTCTTATATATTCCTGATTCAGTCTTTGTTTAAAAAAAAAATTTCCCTTTTTCTCTAATACTCCACCCATGACTTGCAATTAGGAAAACTAGCACCATAACTTTGGAATTTGCTACGGAATAAGTTTTTCATGCTTTTCCTCTACAGTTTTGCAGTATATTATAGTAAGAGGCATATTCTAGAAGGCAGTATTTTTGCACAATGGGGGATTTGACCCTTTCATTTGTCAGGAAATGTATATAGTGGCTCATGATATGATACTGAAATGGCATAAACAAGAATAACAGAATAAAATAGAGTAAATAGCATAAAGTATGAGATCACAGGACATGTCACATGGAATAATGGTTAACATTATATCATGAAGCCAGAGACAGACAGATTAGATAGACAGATAGATAGATAGACAGACAGACAGACAGACATAGATATTTACATTGATATGTTTTACTTATATTTATGTAAATATGTGCATATTGGCAATACAAATTTAGAGTTGATTAGTTTAAAGGCTATCTGAATCACCACTAGCCTTGCCCACGTAGCCTATTATGAACAAAGGACTTTCTATTATTCCTATGATTTTCAAAACTCTGGTGATCGAGATCACCAAAAGGAATATTTACTGAGATAGAAACATTGGAGCCATACAGACATGTGATATTATTCCATTGTTGATATAGAAAATTGAGTGGAAGTAAAAGATGGTGAAATATTTACAAGGCTTGCTCTTTCCCATAATCACAATTCCTTATAGAGATATGCAGACAAAAGATCAGGAAATTCTGATGCTTCTAGAAAGAAATCTTGTTTATTTTGTTCCACATATCTTTCCTGACA
>NW_006969941.1:0-770 GCF_000164805.1 Carlito syrichta | reverse complement strand
TAAATCCTCATATACAGGCAACTGCACTGACTTTCTAAGAAAGAATACGGAATCTGGTTGACATGTTTTCTCAATCCCCAAAAAAGTACACGGCGTCTTCCTAAGATCTAAATAAGATTCACGCTTTTGACGCATGTATTTGTGAACAGGAGTACTCATATACAGGAAACTGCGCGATTGTTGCTAAATATAAGGAATCTGTGATATATGAGTCCTCAGTCCTGAAAATCTACAGGGCATCTTGCTGATGCCTAAAGAAGAATCGGGGTTTTGAGGCATGAAAGTGGGCAATAGCATTCCTCATATGCAGGAAACTACATGGCCTCTTGCTAAGAAAATAGAAGAAATCACTTTTCCACAGTTCGTCTATCAAAAAACCTACATGGCGTCTTACTAAGGGCTAAACAAGAATCAGGGTTTTGAAAGAGGAATCTAGGGAAAGAGAGTCCACACATATAGGACTCTACATGGCCTCCAACTAAGTACGAATAAAGAATCTTTGCTGTACTCGTACTCAATCCAAAAAATTCCCAATGTATCTGCTATGGGACAAACATTAAACAGAACTGCGAGTTCCCCAAATGTTTTGGAGCAATTTAGCATGCGGATATTATGAATCGGTCATTTCAGGGCGCCAGCAACATTCTGCTCCTCTTAAAATTTCTAAACGGGTATTGGGCACTCCAAGTTCGTTAGGTACCTCAGAACAACTAAGGCCAGATTCCAGGACAAAAAGAATCTTCTTGCCATATTTGGATATAACTCTGGTT
>NW_006969940.1:0-1178 GCF_000164805.1 Carlito syrichta | reverse complement strand
CTCAGCCTCCCAAAGGTGCGGGATTACAAGATAAACCACCAAGCCCGGTTCATATGAATTCTTTATTGTAATTTTCAGGTCTGAGAAGAATGATGTTAACCTAATTGTTATTTCATTAAATCTGTAGATCGCCTAAAAGGCTTATTTTTACATTAAAAATGTATACAAAGTCAGGGAAAAAAGCATGTCAAATTGTCATTTATGACATCAGCCTCAGAACTTTGACATTATAATTGGAGGGGACTTGACAACTGAGCAATCATTAGGTTTCAAGGGCTTCTGTACAGTGCTCTGACAAATGTAGACATGGTGCATTTCATTCCCAAGAAGTGAGGAAAACCATGTGGTCAAACCTATCCTAAAACTTCTCCAAGGATAAGTGACGATTCAACAATCCACTAAACGAGGGAGTCTTTGTGTGTGTGTGTGTGTGTGTAATGCAGTATTTATTGAGAGGACAGAGAAACTCCCAAACTGGGCGAGGACCTGAGGGGGTTGCCCACGAGGTACTCTTTTATTATTATGGTAACCGAATCCTGTTGGAGCTTGGTTATAGCACAACCACATACTAATTTAGCACTTTAATTAGTTTAGAAACTTTTGGATGTTTTCAGTATTATGTAACAGCCTTTGAGCCGTTTTCTTTTTTTTTTTTTTTAATAATTAATCAGTATTTTTATTATAGTTTTGTGGGGTACAGTTAAGGGTTAGGTGTACAATTACGTTTCATTCAGACACCCTGTTGATAAGAGGTGTTTTCCCAGCCCCAGACAGATATTTGCTACTGTTAATCCCCTCCCCCTCCCCCCCATAGTTTCCCAGTACCGTCAGTCATTTTGTTATAGTATTACATTGGATGTTCAAGGTCCATTATATGAGTGAGAACATGTGATATTCTGATCTTTGTTTCTGTGTGAGGTCACTCAGTATTATAGACTCTAGTTCCATCCAGGTTGCTGCAAAATTCATGATTTTGTTCTTTTTTATGGCTGCGTAGTATTCCATCGTGTATATGTACCACATTTTTTAATCCAGTCCTCTTTTGATGGGCAGCATGGTTGTTTCCAGGTTCTTGCTATTGTGAACAATGCTGCGATAAACATACGTGTGCAGGTATCTTTTTTATAGAGTGATTTGTGTTCTTCAGGGTATATTCCCAGTAGGGGATTTGCAGGGTC
>NW_006969939.1:0-589 GCF_000164805.1 Carlito syrichta | reverse complement strand
TGAGTTGTGCAGTTTGAGTGCATCTTGGGCAACCTAGAGTGGAATGAAAAGAAAGAAAGAAAGAGAGAGAAAGAGAGAGAGAGAGAGAAAGTCAGAAATCCATTATCCTGCAAAATTCTGCCCTCAGTTCTTCCCCTCTGCTACCCACACATGTGCAGTTCCCCAAGCTTGGCACCTTATAGCCCCAAACTCCCCAATGTCTGCCTCCACTTTGATGCGGGAGTTCCTGGGGCTCCCTGGCCGGGTTCTTGTCACCTCTCCGAGGTGATTAATGTGCCCCAGGCAGGCCAACCTTCTGATTCAGCAATGAGAATCTTCCACCAGGAAAGACCAGGGCATCATTAGACAACTGGGGACATTTCTGTCCCCCCAATCCCATTTTTTCCTGACTCTAAAGGCAGTAGCCCTGTGAACACCCCATGCACAAATTGGAATCTGTATATGATTTTGATGCTTTTGGAGACAGGGTCTGATTTGGTGGCACAGGCTTGGACCTGGGGACACGACCGTCAGTAACTGCCAGCCTTGAAATTGCGAGTCCTGACGATCCTCCCACCTCAGCCTGTGGAATGGCTGGGACAATGGGCAG
>NW_006969938.1:0-797 GCF_000164805.1 Carlito syrichta | reverse complement strand
TTTTGGGATTGCGGACTCGTGTAACCCAGGTTCCCTATCTTTCTATCAAAAGGTCATGTTGTTGCCTGTAAATAAGGACTCCATTTCCCAGATTCATGCTCGAAAACACCATGATTCGTGTTTAGCCCATAGCAAGATGACCTTAAGCTTTTTTGGGATTGAGGACCCGAGTAACGGAGATTTCTTATTCTTACTTTGCATTAGGCAGTGAAGTTTCCTGTATGTGAGGACTTCCATTTTCAGATTCCTGCTTCAAAAACCTGATTCGAGGTTACCTCTTAGGAAGGCGGCTTGTAAGTTTGGGATTGAGGACTTATATAAGGAAGATTCCTTATATTTCCTTAGCAATATGATGTGTAGTTTCCTGTATATGATGACCTCCATTACCCAGCTTCTTGCTTCACTCTGCAGGATGCTTAGACAGGTCCTGGTGACCGAGAATTCCACTTTTTTGGATATCAAGAGAAAGACGTCCATAATGTTCTTTGGGAACTGGAATTCAAGTTTCCTGGCTCCCCTTCACAAGACTTCCCCAAAATGTGGAATATTCCAATATTAAACCCCGATTCCTACCTGCCCACCCACAAGTCTTTTCCGTATTTTGAAGTCACTTGAATCGAAGAATTTTGTACCAATATACGTTTTGATTCTGGAGAATATGATTATGGTCGTAGATGGTCCCAGGAAACAAAAGGATTTCTAGGGCCAATTCCTTGATTACAGCAAACAAGAGGATAAGAAAGATCCTGAGGAGGTTTATGACAGATTTAGCATATCCACGGAGCAAGTAGCTCTGA
>NW_006969937.1:0-732 GCF_000164805.1 Carlito syrichta | reverse complement strand
TTCATAAAATATCATCAAAATACACTGAAAATTTACATTATATATGTGTAACTTATCTATCATTGATAGGGCAAAAAAGAAAAATTGTCTTGCATTCAGCAAAACAATGGTAAGGGGCAGGTGATAATCACTTGAAATAGAAAATAGTAGTTCTTCTTCTGCCAACTTAACCTTCCCTCAGACATCATTATAAGATTATGTGTAAACAGACTCACAAATAGATCACATCTCAAAATCAAAAAATAAATGCTATACAGTTTTGGTGTTTTTCTGATGGTGTTTTAAAAAGAAATAAAAAAGACTAATTGACAATTAAATTGACTTTATTCAAATCTATCGCGAGCAGTCCCACTGATGGTCTTCACAGAAATGAAAAAATGAATGAAATAAACCTAAATGAAGCAGCAAAGGGATTTCCAGTGTGAAAACAGCATGGACCTTAGAATAAATAAGTTATAGCAATAAAAGAGGTATACATTCTCCTCTGCTTATATCCCTTACAAACACTTAGTTTTCATTCTTGATTAACATAGCCATTAGTTAGACAGGAGCCTTATTTTAATTTGTCAGTCAAATAATCACCACTGCAGACACCACTGCAGAGTACTCTATGTAAAGATGTCTAAGAGAACATTTTTCTGATATTATGCATGTTTGTGATCACAACATCACAATGACACACTCACTTGACTTCACATAAGTGGATGCTTAACTCCTCATGTAGCAGAACAC
>NW_006969936.1:0-766 GCF_000164805.1 Carlito syrichta | reverse complement strand
TTCAGCTGACTAGCAAGCAGGCCAGCTATTTAAGTATGCTAGTTTAGTCAGCTGGCTAGCTAGGTAGTGAGCCAGATAACTCATTTGGCTAGCCAGTTGGTTAGCTAGCTAAGTAAGCTTGTTAAGGTAGCTGGCTAGCTGCTAGCTAGCTAGGTAGAGAGTTAGTTAAGCCAGATGGCTAGCCAGCTGGCTAACTAGTTAAGTCAGCTAGTTGAGTCGGCTGGATAGCCAGGTGGCTAGCTGGTTAAGTCATCTAATTAAGTCAGCTGGCTATCCAGCTGTCTAGCTAGGTAGCAAGCTAGCTAAGTCAGCTGCTTATCCAGCTGGCTTGCTAGTTATGTCAACTACTTAATTCAGCTTGCTTCCCATCTGGCTAGTTAAGTCAGCTGGCTACCCTGCTGGCTAGCGGTTGAGTCAACCAATTTATTCTGCTGGCTAGCCAGCTAGCTATCTAGTTGTGTCAGTTAGTTAGGTCAGCTGGCTAGCCATCTGGCTAGCTGGTTAGCTAGCTAATTAAGTCAGCTAGTTAAATCAGCTGGCTAGCTAGGTAGCTAGCTAGTCAAGTCAGCTAGTTAAGTCAGCTTGCTCACTAATTAAGTCAGTTAGTTAAGTCAGCTTACTAGCCAGAGGCCTATCAGGGTATCTATCTAGTTAAGTCAGCTGGCCAGTGAACTGGCTAGCTAGTTAAGTCACCTAGTTAAGTAAGCTCGCTGGCCAGCAGATTAGCTAGCTAGTTAGGTAGATAAGTCAGCTGACAAGCCAGTGG
>NW_006969935.1:0-588 GCF_000164805.1 Carlito syrichta | reverse complement strand
TCCACACTCTTCCTCAACTGTGAAGCACCTTCACTGAACCCTACTTCGACCTTGCCCTTTTGCCTCATCCAGGCCTCGATTTCCCTCCTACAGCCCAACCTGTCACCTTGCTTGACCCTTCCTGGGTACCAATAAGTGAATAAGTTCAGGATGTGCCCCAGACAAGCCACCACCCCCAGCCTTCTGAGAACTCAAGCAGGGAAAAGGGGCAAAGGCAGGTGGGGTGAAGTTCAGATCCCAGGCATTGGACATGTTGGGGACCTTCGTCCAGACTGGCTGCACTGCCTCTTCACATATGTCATCTCATGGTAGCCTCTGGATGGTCTCGCTGGGCAGCACCTTAGCCTTCCTGCCCTACCAAGGAGACACAACACGTGTCTCTAGACATGTGTGTGGGATGATCAGTGATGTCTGTCACGGGGAGCACTTGCCTGATGTCCCTGGCAGCAGGACAGACCAGATACCAAGGAGGGTCGGCCCAGAGCCCATGTCTGCCCACCTGCTGTGACCATCACCCAGGTTTCATGTTAAACCACCTTTCCAGATGTACTGGTACACGCGTGCTCTCTCCACGCATCCTATTTCCTG
>NW_006969934.1:0-809 GCF_000164805.1 Carlito syrichta | reverse complement strand
GGGCAACATGGTTAGTACCATATTTATGCATGTGATATGGCTGCCAAAACTACTGTGCAGGTATCATTTGGTAAAATGATGGAGTCCTCCAGGTATATCTCGACAGGAAAATTACTGAGTCACATGGTAGGTCAATATCTTGTCCCTTTGCAAACAACTACACTGTTTCCAAAGATGTTGCTCTACTTTTCAGTCCACATCTTGTGAAGAAGCATTTATTTCTTCCCAAATCGGTACCTGCATCTGTTATTGTTTGTTTTATTAATGATGGCCAGTCTTACAGGAGGTATGTGGTATTTCAAAGTGGTTTCATTTGCATTTCTTTGATGATGAGTGAGGCTTAACAATTTTCATGTGTCTGCTGGCTACCCATATCTCCTCTTATGAAAAATGTCCAATCACGTATTTTGCACACTTTTCAATGTTAATGTTTGTCTGATTTTTCTCAGTGTTTGAGTTTCTGGTACTTCCTAGACGTTAGGCCTTTTTACAGATATATAGGTGGAGAATTGTTTTCCCATTCTGTTTCCTGTATCCCTGCTCTTCTGATGGTTTCTTTTGTTTTACAGAAGTATATTAATTTGATGAGATTCCACTTGTCTAACTTATTTCTTAAAGCATAGGTATTGAGAGCTCTGAGGAGAAATTAGTTTCCGGTTCCAGTTTCCCTAATAATGTCTCCTGGTTTTTCTAAGATTATTATAATTTGGTGTTTTACGTTTAGGTCTTTGATCCATTTATTGTTAATGTGTATGGTGATAGGTAGGGGTCCTGTTTCAATCTTGTGCATGTTTTCAGCCTTTTCACAG
>NW_006969933.1:0-3001 GCF_000164805.1 Carlito syrichta | reverse complement strand
TGAAGTAAACTTTGGGCATAAGGGCATGGGAAAGCAGTGGCTGTTAGTGGACAAAAGAAGAGCAGAATGTTCCCTGGTAGCTCAGATTTGCAATTGAATGGTCTGTAAAAGAGTGGGGGAGGAGGGAGAGACAGTATGAAGACTAACAGTTTCCAAAAGATGCATTATATTTGCAATGCAATGTCAGTGTTTAGATATAAACTTGAGAGAAATGTATCATAAAACAACAAAGAGGAATTTTTAACATTCTCTTGTCGCAGCCACCCCCTTGAGAAGAGACCTATTAAGTCATGTGTAAACTTGAATGGGTTTTCCAAGTACATATGGGGGCTAAGGGGCTGAGAAGTCTGGAAGTTTGGGGTTAGGTGCCATGGCCTTTGGCACCTGCCCTTTTCTGAGGGTAAAAGAGAAAGACTGAAGGCACCACAGTAGATGCCAGCCCTTCCTTCCCAGATACAGAACAGAATATAGGAGGAAGAAGAGAGAACAAAGGAGGTGAAAACCTTCTTATTTTGTTTACACTTTTAGAAAACCCAGAATTTGCCTTGAACACTTGCAATTTATTACTATTTATTATTTATTATTATTATTATTATTAGTAGTAGTAGTAGTAGTAGTAGTAGTGTTTTAAAGGAGAATATTAAAACAGACAAGTAACAAATAAAGTTAACTCTTGGGTTCAATGCCAGAAAAAAAATTGTGCTGTGGGGTGCAGTTTTGAAGGCACTGCTATCATTGGAAAACATGATCCTCCTGAACTAAGAGGGCATGGTATCAATGACTATCCTATTATGCTCCAGTCTTACAAACTTCAAATGTTTGCATGCACCCTGGTGGAACTCGTTGAAATGCAGATTTTGATTTAGTGGGTCTGATTCAGTTGACTCAGGCCATGTACAAAGGATTAGAAATGAGACTATTTCTGACTTGTTAATATCTCTAAAAATTTCCCAGGTGATGTCCAAGCTGCTGATCGGCAAATCACATTTTTAATGACAAGGTTCTAGTAGATAATGTGATAACATAATTCATTATTAGTGAAATGTTTTAAGATAAACTGCCAACCGTATTTTCCCTATGACAACGGCTATGAAGATTCTACCTATTAACCCCATTTACTTAATAGAATAATTGCTTTAATAAACAACCTTGAAACATCTAACTTTTAGTCTGAATTTAATCACTATGCAAAATGTAGCTCATGCAGTAATTAAGAAATGAAAATGTCCGTGGCAGATGAGGTAAATTATGTTTAAGCTACATTTTTTTTCCTTAAAATTTCCTTTTCCTATGACTCAAATCACTTGTGGCTTCTGGTGCCAGTTTTGGGGGGCAGCCCCCAAAGAGAGATTTAGGAGGTCCCTTGGAAGGTGTGATGGCTTTGGTGGTTATTTTGGAGGGATAGATATTAAAAGAAAGAAAGATGGAGGGATAGATATAAATAGAAAGAAAGAGAAAGAAAGAAAGTGGACATCTGCTCAATGAATTGAGCAGAAGCCGAAACTGCAGTCTGTGAGAAACGGGAACAATGGACTCCTAAAGTAAGCCATGCCTGTCGTACTCTCAGAACTTCATGCTTAGATCATCAAACTCCCTGCTAGTGGAACATGGCAAAACAGCAAAGAAGAGAAGAGGGAATGGGCCTTCAGCTCCTGAACTCATCCTAGTGGTCTCAGGGTTTGCAGCCTGCCTGTATCCCTAACGCTCAGGCAGGCCTCCATGGCCGTCTCCCAACACACAACCACCACCACCATCACCACCATGCCTGTCACACAGTGTGAGGAATCACCCTCAGGGATGGGAGAGGAAAGGGCACTCTCTGCCCTGTAATTTGCGGGAGGTTTCAAAGGTGGCCACTGGGCATGTCCCTCTCACACCTTCAGCCACTCTCCCCAAAAGGCTTGCCTCCACCTTCCACACTCCTGCCCAACAGCAAAGATGTGTGTGAGATCATGGAACAGATGACCTGGAGCTAGGGTGGCCATCGGGCACAAAGCAATAAAGGTGGTCTTGCAGTGCTCGGCCAGCCCAGGTCCTGGTCGCCCTGTCTGCCACTTTCAGGCAGGGGGAGGACCCCTTCCTCTCCCAATCACTCCATTTTCCACTGTCCATGTGAACCATTCCCTGGGGAGCCCTGGATGCCTGTCCTGATGCCCATTGGAGGCATCTTTTTTGTTGTCAAAGTCTCTGTTGGTGGTTTGGGGCACAGCGGCATGATTCTGGATCCCAGAACCTTGAGCTGTGGTACTCAGGTTCTCCTCCCGTCTCGGCCCCTGAGCAGACAGGACTCCAGGGACCACCACGCCTGACTCAATTTTGGGGACCTCTCACCGAGATGATTTCTGGCCACGTTGCCTGGGCTAGTCTCTGACCCCTGGTCTCAGGCAGCCACCCGCATCAGCCTTCCAGGGCGTGGGGCTGTCAGCCATTAGCCATGGTGCCTGGCTGGGACTCGCACATTCTGTCAGTGGGGGTGATGCAAAGGAATACCCGGAACGGAGCCACTGCATCCGGTGTATCTGGCACTGTGGGCACAACCACATGTGACTCCAGTGTTGGCCTTCTGGGGAGCAATGAGGTCTCGCTACATGGCCCAGGCTGGTATCGAACTCCTGGGATCCAGTGGTCCCCCACCTCAGCTTCCCAAAGCCACAACCCAAATGTCTGCTGATACACCGTGTTTCGGGAACTCTAGGCCCTAGCATGGGGCCTCCTTCCCAAATGATCTTTGTCTGTTCACGATGACCCCAACTCCATAGGCAAATGGATGCTCTTCTTTTTTTTTTCCTTTTTTCCTTTTTTTCTTTGAGTAGGAGTCTCATTCCCATGCCTATGCTGGAGGGTGGTGGCTCTCTCCTGGTCCACACAGCCTCAGCCAACCGGGTTCTAGCAAGCTTTCCCTGGCCTTTTTTTGTTTGTTTTTTGAGTTGGAGTCTCACTCTGTCACCCAGACTGGAGTGCAGTGGCCGCTCCCAGCCACTGCAGCCTCAGCCTGCTGGGG
>NW_006969932.1:0-1141 GCF_000164805.1 Carlito syrichta | reverse complement strand
ACTTTGCATAGTCATTATGGGACAACAAAGCCAAACTTAACAAAGTTTTAAATATGAATGCTGCGAACGCATACAGTGAATGTGGGGTAGAAAATCATATACTAATTCTGGGAATTTATAATAGCAAGCTTATAATAGCAAGGCAGTTACTTTTATAAAGGTCTTTGTTCCCTGCAGGTTTACATAGCCACTGCTGTAAATTATCACTGAGATATAAACCGGTGATAAAGCCCACCTAGAGAGGAGGTGGCTCCTCTAAGTCTGGTGCCACCTTGTAGGAATGTTTGAAAGAGGCTTATCGCTTTATCCTTTACATCCCGTTGTAAAAGCATAAGTTAGCCTACTGGTTTGGGTTTGACAATGCTTAACCCGAGGATTCTAAATACAAACACTGCTTAAAACCCGACATATGCCTAATTCTACGGGGTCTGAGGTAGGATTCAAAGTACTAAGATTTCATAAAATACATGAGGTAGTCATAAAATACATGAGGTAGGAATACACAAAATATATAGTAAACATGAGGTGGGGATATATGAAATATAGTGAACTAAACGCTGCTTTTACAGCAAATAAGTTTCTTGGTTTCTTGGGTCTCTCAATAGCATGCTCTTAACCTAAATCTATTGTTGTCCTCTCACATATATAGATGAGAGGGGGACTCCCCCCAAAATGGAATTATCTTTTGGGGGGCAAGCCCTTTGTAGTACAGGCTTCCTTCGCTAGGTAAATGTTCTAGGAACATATGAGCATCAGTGTACCAACTAACATTGCTATCAAAGGCTGTGTTGGGTTTCAATAAAATTTTTGGAGATTTCTTCAATGTGTTTGCTGCCCATTTCGTGATGGATGCTTTACATGAAAAACCTACCCACATTGTGTTGAGTGTTCAGCAGTTTTTGACCAAAGATTGCAAGACCCCTGAGGCACACATGGATAAATTTCCCATAGACAGGTTTTAGGAAAATTTCAGACATTTTAAAAATTACATTTTACTGCAGGTCAAACTGGCAGTCTACCTCACCCCCTTGACAAATCAAAAGAAAATTCTATCAGATGCAAGACTAGGACAATCCAAACTTTAAATTCTTGGTTTAGGACATTAATCTCTAAAAATCTTCCAGGATCCCTGTCAAAGGTG
>NW_006969931.1:0-786 GCF_000164805.1 Carlito syrichta | reverse complement strand
GAGAAACTTGTGTTCACTTTCTTGATGTAAATGGAATCTAATCTATGATTTTCCTGTGCTCCTCATATTATGCTCAATGGTGGCAAGTGCTTTGCCGGAGGACGGTCCCCTGTATGATCTGAGCAGATCTTTGAGTTACATTCTTCAGTTCTGATCCTCATTTCCTCCAAATCTACTGCAATCCACAGAGCAGTCAAACTTTTTCTTTCCATCTTCTCTCTACTTCTTAAGGACATAGTTCTATTTATGCTTTTCCAGGTTCCTGACAAATCATTACACATTCAGTCATCAGAGCTTCCCCAGAAGCCACAGTGCAGTGGTTTTCATGACAGGTGCTAAAGTCAAATTGTCTGTGTTTGTGAATGTGAGCTATGTTGCTTGTTGGTTGTGTGACACATCATGTTCCTTAACTTCCCTTTTTGTGCCAGTTTCCATATCTGTGAAACTGTGAAGATAATAGTAGCTATTATGTCTAGTACATATGTCCAGTATATTTTTATATGTTTCAAGTTTCTGTCATCTAAAACCATGCCAGGTTCCAGGGCTCCAGGTTCCAGGGCTGAAATATCTCATACATTGGAGCTGTAGAGACGTGATATTATTCTGTTGCTGATATAGGGAGAGAGTGGAAGTAAAAGAACGTCAAATATTTACAAACTCTGCTCTTTTTCATAATCACAACTCCCTATAGAGATATGCTGATGAAAGACCAGGAAATTCTGATGCTTCTAGAAAGAAATCTTGTTCATTTTATTCCACATATCTTTCCTGACAAAGTGTCTCATG
>NW_006969930.1:0-764 GCF_000164805.1 Carlito syrichta | reverse complement strand
CATTTGTGTATGGAGTTGTGATCACCGTGAACAGACAGAGATAATTTTGAAGGAGAACCCAGCTTGGCCCTAGAGTTCATGAAAGATGGTGGATCAGCAGACAATCAGGCTATGGCTTTGAGAGTCCGAGGTGTGGGACTGCTGGAGCCTGGGAGTTAGAGACCAGCCTGGGCCATGATGTGAGACCCCCGTTACTCCCCAGAACACAAACATTGAAGTCTTGCCTGGTGTCACCCACGGTCCTGGCTACGCAGGATGTGCTTCCATCATGGGTCATTATTTTGTCGCCCCCACTGACAGAATGTGTGAGTCCAGGCTGGGCATCCTGGTTCACATCCATCAGTCACATGCCCTGGGAGCATGAGGCAGGAGACTGCCTGGGCCCAGGGTTCGGAGACCAGCCTGGTGACATCAACAGACCTCATCTCTGCATGAAGATCCCAAAATTGAGTCAGGAAAGATGGGACCCGGAGTCCAGATTTCTCAGGGGCCGAGGCGGGAGGACCACCTGAGCTCCACAGGTTGAGGCCTGGGGAGCCACAATCATGCTGCCATACCCGTCAGTCCAACGGAGACATTGGCAACAAAAAATATGCCTCCCACGTGCATCACAATGAGCATTCACAGCTCCCCAGGAATAGGTCCGCGTGGTCGGAGGATGAGGAAGCAGCTCTCACCTCACCTAAAGGTGGCAGACCGAGTGTCAAGAACCTCGGTTGGCTATGGCATTGCCGCTCTGCTTTGATCATTCTGTGCCTGACAGC
>NW_006969929.1:0-715 GCF_000164805.1 Carlito syrichta | reverse complement strand
TGTCAGATGATTAAGTCAACTAGCTATAATGTTAGATAACGAGTAAGCTGACTTCGTAGCCATCTGGTTTAGTCAGCTAGCTAGTTAGGCAGCTAACTGTTTAAGTCTGCTTGCTAGCTAGTTAACTAGGTAGTTAGCTAACTACTTGTCAGCTGGCTAGATAGGTAGCTAGCTAGTTAGTTAACTATTTACGTCAGCTGGCTAGCTAGGTAATTTGTTAGTTAAGTCGGCTAGTTAAGTCAGCTGGATAGCCAGCTGACTAGCTAGGTAGTGAGCCAGTTAAGTCAGTTGGCTAACCAGCTGGTTAGATGGTTAATTCACCTAGTTAAGAGAGCTGGCAAGCCACCTGGCAATGTAGCTAGCTAGCTAGTTAAGTCAGGTAGATAGCTACCTGGCTAGCTAGTGATGTCAGTGAGTTAAGTTACCTGGCCTGCCAACTGGGTAGCTGGTTAAATCAGTTAGTTAAGTCAGCAGTCTAGCAAGCTGGCTAGGTAGGTAGCTAGCTAGATAAGTCAGCCTGCAAGCCAGCATGCTAACTGTTCAATTCAGGTAGTTAAGTCAGCAACGTTGCCTGCTGCCTAGATATGTAGTTGTTTGGTTAAGTGAGCTGACTATCCAGCTTGCTAGCTTAAATCAGCTAGGTAAGTCAGCTGGCTAACTAGGTGGCTAGATAGATAGACAGTTATTTAAGGCAGCTGTCTAGCCAGCTAACTTG
>NW_006969928.1:0-1241 GCF_000164805.1 Carlito syrichta | reverse complement strand
ACTGACCAGAGGGAGGGTTAGGACCGCACCGGTGAATCAGAGACGGAGAGAAGAAAACTACTCGGAGGCAGCTCTTCTGGGTTCAGCCTGGCCAAGACCGAAGCCGATTTTATTCAAACCTTTTCCAACTTATATACCATTTTCTACACCCTCCAGCAATGTGATAATCACTCACTGGGGGCGTACAAGTTTCGTGCTTTACAATCTATGCATCACAAGACCACCACGAGATCTGCAATTTCCAAGCAAACAGTTGGAATTCCATGATGCTTGCTGTGCTTACATTAAGGTCACAGGTGCACAATTTCAATACAAATCGTTCAAAGTGTTTTCCATAAGTTCAATGAATCATTCATATTATACTCTTTGCTTTATACCATGATTAATACAAAAAACTTTCTTGAGTTAACTCTAGGTTCAATCCAAGTTCATTGATTCCCAATATTTTTAACAATTAATATTATCAACTTAACACTATACTATAATCTATAAAGTTTAGGTAAAAGGAATTAACTGTCAGTTATACTATTTAACCTATATGATTTAACGTAATGCCTTTATAACTCAGTTAAAACTTATTCTTAAACTACCAAACTTTACTATAATTCAATATGTTTCATATGTCTAAACTTTAATTTTATATGATCTAGTTATTGGACTTTAATACTATGCTATATCCTATTAAGCTAATACCTTATCGTTAATTCTTTTATAAATCGTATAGTAACTATTACACTTGAATAATGTAGCAAAAGGAAACAAAACAGCAAGCATAGATTTACGCAACTATGAGTATACATGTATATATATTATCCTAACAAGTCTACTCTAAAAATCAAATAGTAGCTGTCACACTCTTGAACAAGGAAATGCAGGGCTTCCAAGATGGCGGCCATGGGCTGAAGCAGACAGAGTTTCGGTAATTAACGAAACAAAAGAAAACGTTCTACCTGGCTAGGGGCAGGGCAACAAAACTATCATGGTGATTTAGTTTCTAATCTTAGCCCTAGGGGAAACAGCTTTCGGGACAAGAGCTGACTACCCAGTCTACCAGGAAATAGAAGTTAAAAAATATCTAGAAAGAAGTAAAACTTAGAAAGACAGAGAAATAATTCTGCTATGCACTTTCCATCAGGTGTATTGAGATTTACTTATAAATTTTACTGCCATGTATGCACACTGGTCACTAATCACACGCCAATATTATAGGTATAACTGATATCCTATGTCAGAGGCGATCT
>NW_006969927.1:0-739 GCF_000164805.1 Carlito syrichta | reverse complement strand
TTGTATGTGAGTTATATAAGTATTTCTTTATAGATTCAATGCAATAATAATAAAAATAAAGTGCATAAAAATGTATGCACTGAATCATTCTGAAACCAGATACCCACACAATATTCTATGAAAAAATTGTCTTCCACAAAGATGATCCCAGATGCCAAAACGTTGAGGACAGCTGCTTTAAGAATACTTTGGGTATTCCCTTAAAAACAGCCATTTCGGCCAGGCTCAGTGGCTCAGCCTGTCATCCCATGCCTTGGGAGGTCGAGGTGAGTGGACTGCCTGAGCCCGTGGGTTCGAGACTCGCCTGGGCAACCTGGTGAGACCCTATCTCTACAATAAATCAAAATTAGCCAGGCGTGGTAGCGTGCACCTATAGTTCCAGCTACTTGAAAGGCTGAGGTGGAAGGATTGCCAGAGCCCAGCAGGTCGAGGCTCCAGTCTGGGCGACAGAGTGAGACTTCAACTGAAAAAAAAAAACAAAAAACCAGTCATTTCTTTGATTTTCTTTGAATTTGAAGCAAGTTCACACCTAGAGAAAAACTTGTAAATATTGTACCGTATACTAATTTATTTTCCTAAACGATTTAAAAGTAATTGCATGACCTCATAACCCTACTAGCTAACACTTAAATATGAATTTTCTACAATTAAGACATTGTTCTGCGTAAATCAATTGCAGCTGTGGAATCAGTGAATCTGTATCCATGTATCACTCTGTTAAGCCATCAATGACCATTTC
>NW_006969926.1:0-4674 GCF_000164805.1 Carlito syrichta | reverse complement strand
CCTGACAACATGGTGGGAGCTGTTGTTAGGATGCAGTAGCTTGTCTCTGAAGGGTTTTCAAGTCCTTCCTGGAGTTATAGATTCAGATTACACTGCAGAAATTAAAGTTATGGGGAATGTTCCTCGGAATATCATTACCCTAACAGCAGGTATGAAAATTGTCCAGTTGGTTTTACTCCCATTAAAGAAAACTGGTCAAATAATGACCCCTTGAACTCGGGGGACCAATGCTTTTGATTCCTCTGATCATGCTTATTGAGTACCAGCTATCGGAGAGAAGTGGCCTGAGTACTCTTTACAGATAGAAGTAAAGACACTCCGAGGGTTGTTGGACACTGGAGCTGATGTTTCTGTTATCAGCCAAGCCCACTGACTCACTTCTTGACCTCTACAGGAGACTATGACTTCTTTGCAGGCATTGGGCAATCCATATCTCTACAGAGCAGTCAGCCTTTGAAATGGAAGGATAATGAAGGCCATGAGAGAGTTCTTCAGCCCTATGTACTTTCCTTTTCACCATTCAATCTCTGGGGAAGAGATGTCCTCCAAGCTATGGGGGTATTACCTTATAGCCCCCGTCCTCAAGTCGCTTCCCAGATGCTTGATCAGGGTTACTTCCCAAATCAAGGATTGGGAAAGTTTAATCAAGGAGTGCAGTATCCACTAACCTCACCACAAAAGAACGGGAGGTTTGGCTTAGGTCTTCCTGAGGCTTTTCACTAATGGCCACTGCTCCTCCCAAAACCCATCAGAAGACCACAGACCTTATTACCTGTATGTCTGAGCAAGCTGTATGGGTGTAGCAGTGGCCACTTTCTGAGTAAAAGCTCACAGCGGCCACTGCACTTGTTTAGGAGCAGCTTGCAGCTGGTCACATTGAGCATTCAAACAGTCCTTGGAATACTCCTATTTTTGTGATTAAGAAAAAAATCAGGGAATTGGCATTTACTACAAGATTTGAGGGCAGTAAATCATTCTATGGAAATGACGGGATGACTGCAACCTGGTCTGCCCTCTCCTGTAGCCATTCCAGGTGAGTATTCTCCTTTTACTATTGACCTTAAAGATTGCTTTATTACTATTCCACTTTTTTACAAAGATTGAAAGCACTTTGCTTTCTCATTGCCGGCTGTTAATTTCAGCAGCCAGCCCAAAGATTTCAATGGAAGGTTCTGCCTCAAGACATGGCCAATAGCCCCACCTTGTGTCACACTTTTGTGGCCAGAGTCTTGCAACCTGTTCGATTATACTTCCCCATGGCTTATAAGATCCATTACATGGACGATATTCTTGTTGCTTATCCTGATAGAGAGCAATTGCAGGAGGTATTTTCATTTATTTATTTATTTTGATACTATATTATTCAAACATTTTTTTCAAAACATTTTTTATTATAAAATTGTGGGGTACAGTTAAGGGTTAGGTATACAAATGTGCATCGTTCAGGCACCCTTGTTAATAAGGAGTGTCTCCCCATCCCCCGACAGATATTGACTACCGTTAGTTCCACCTCCCTTTCCCTCCCTACCCTCTCCCCATAGTTTTCCACCACTGTCAGTCCTTTCTTTTTTGAGTTGGAGTCTCACTCTTGCCCAGACTGCAGTGCAGTGGCTGCTCCCGGCCACTGCAGCCTAGACCTGCTGGGCTCCGGCGATCCTTCCGCCTCAGCCTTCCAAGTAGCGGAATTACAGGCATGTGCTACCACGCCCGACTGATTTTTTTATTTTATTGTAGAGATGAGGTCTCGCCTGCCCAGGCGGGTTTCGAACCCGCAGGTTCAGGCAATCCACTCACCTCAGCCTCCCAAAGGCGCAGGATTACAGGCTGAGCCACCGAGCCCAGCTTGTCAGTCCTTTTTTCATAGTATTATGGTAGATGTTCAAGGTCCACTATATGAGTGAGAACATGAGATACTCAGATTTTTGTTTCTCTGAGAGATCATCTCAGACTCTAGTTCCATCCAGGTTGCTGCAAAATTCAGGATTTTTTTTTTTTTTTATGGCTGGGTAGTATTCCATCGTGTATATGTACCACATTTTTTAAAACCAGTCCTCTTTTGAAGGACAACATGGTTGGTTCCAGGTTCTTGCTATTGTGAACAATGCTGCGATAAACATTCGTGTGCAGGTATCTTTTTGATAGAGTGATTTGAGTTCTTCAGGGTATATTCCCAGCAGGGGGATGGCAGGGTCATATGGGAGGTCGATATTTAGAAATTTTAGGAATCGCCATATTGTTTTCCATAGAGGTTGCACTAGTTTGCACTCCCACCAACAATGTAGAAGTGTTCCCTTTTCCCCACACCCTCTCCAGCAACTGATATTTTTTGAGTTATTGATAATGGCCATTCTGACTGGAGTTAGGTCTATCTCAGTGTGGTTTTGATTTGCATCTCCTTGATGATTGGTGAGGATGAACATTTCTTCTTGTGTCTGTTGGCTGCTCGTATGTCTTCCTTTGAGAAATGTCTGTTCATATCTTTTGCTCCCTTTATAATGGTGTTGTTTGTATTTTTCCTCTTAGCACATTTGAGCTCCCTGTAGTTCCCAAATATTAAGCCTTTGTCAGACCTGGAGTTGGAAAATACTTTTTCCCATTCTGTGGGCTGTCTCCCTGCTCTCTTGATGGTTTCTTTGGCTTTGCAGAAGCTTGTCAGTTTAATGAGGTCCCACTTGTCTATCTTATCTCTTATGGCCTGTGGGTTTTGGGTTTTGTTCAGTAATTGGATGCCATTTCCAATTTCCATAAGGGTATGTCCTGCATTTTCTAAGTTTCTTATGGTTTGAGGTTTTACATTTAGGTCTCTGATCCATTTAGAGCTAGTTTTTGTGTATGGGGACAGATAGGGGTCTTGTTTGAATCTTCTGCATGTGGTCAGCCAGTTTTCCCAGCCCCATTTACTGAATAGGTTCTCCTCTACCCCAGTGGTATGTGGTAGAGGCTTTGTCTAAGATGAGTTGGTTGATAAATTGAGGCTTAGCTTCTGGAATCTCAGTTCTATTTCCATTGGTCTATATGCCTGTTTTTGTACCAAAACTAAGCAGTTTTGATTATTGTAGCTTTATAGTAAAGCTTGAAGTCTGGTAATGTGATACCATCTGCTATTTTTTTTTTTTCCTGAGGATTATTCTGGCTATTCTTGGTTGTTTGTGTTTCCATATGAATTTCTGTATTGTTTTTTCTAGGTCTGAGAAGAATGTTGCTGGTAATTTGATGAGTATTGCATTAAATCTGTACATTGCCTTAGGTAGGGTGGACAGCTTCACAATGTTGATTCTTCCAGTCCATGAGCATGGGATATTTTTCCACTTGTTTGTGTCATCTTTGATTTTTTTTGAGCAGTGTTTTGTAGTTTTCATTGTAAAGGTCTTTCAGAACTCTGGTTAGGAAGATCCCAAGGTATTTCACTTTTTTGTGGCAGTTGTGAATGGAATTGTGCTTTTTATTTGGGTTTCTGTTTATTATTGGTGTAAAGAAATGTGATTGTCTTTTGTACATTTATTTTATATCCTGAGACTTTGCCAAAGTCCTTTATCAATGTAAGTAGTTTGCAGGAGGTATTTTTAAAACTACAAAATTCTCTCCATAATGCTGGTCTCATCGTTGCCCCAGAGAAGGTGCAGCAGATGGCTCCCAGTGAATATCTTGGGAGAATTATATATGGACGTAAAGTCCAGATGCAGAAACTCTAAATCAGAATCGATTCTTTAACCACCTTGAATAATTTCCAAAAGTTGTTAGGTGACATTAATTGGTTGCGCCCCTCTCTTGGAATTACCACTGTGCAACTTATGCCGCTATTTGAGATCCTGTCCCTCGATCTCCATGGCACCTTACCCCTGAAGCCTGGACTGCATTACAATTAGTACAGAAAGCAATCGCTGCACAGCAGTCCTCTCGCATCTCTGGTACTGAACCTTGGTCATTGCTAATATTGCCTACATCTTACCCACAGAAGTTCTTTGGCAACAAGGACTGTGGAATGGCTGCATTTGCCAGCCTTCCGATGACACACATTTACCCCATTTTATGAGTCCGTCGCCCTCCTTATCACCAGAGGTCGGCGCCGAACTCGGGAACACTTTGACCAGGAGCCTGCTTTAAGTCATTCCCTATACAGCCCCCATGATGTCGTGGCTCTGGGAGTCATGTTCTGCATGGCAGCTGGCCACCGCCCACCTCTCTGGACAGCTGGATTCTCACTATCCACCCTCTCGTCTTCTTACATTTGCAAAAAAAAAAAAACCATCCTGTTATTTTTCCTCAGGTTACAAGTGCCCAACCTTTACAGGATGTAAAATTGCTTTTCACCAATGAATCTTCCTCGGGGAAAGCAACCGCTGTCATCGATGGTACTGTTTCCCACCTCCAAACAGGCTATGACTCCGCTCAACGAGTGGTCTGCCAGGTTTTCCTCCAACTCCCTGACATATGTTTAATTTGTTTGCAGCTAGTCACTGTCTTACCATTGTTTTGTCTCATTTGGAAACTACGAGTGTGCCTGTCACTGTTTCTTCTTCTACGAAGTACCTTCAATTTTACAGGAAATTCAGACACAAATTCATGCTCGCATCACCCCTTTTTATGTTGCACATATTCGTGCTCCTTGTGTGCTGCCTGGGACTTTATCTGAGGGTAATGCTTTGGCTGATGCGGCGACACGCTTTTTGGCTT
>NW_006969925.1:0-10081 GCF_000164805.1 Carlito syrichta | reverse complement strand
AAAACTGCTGAACACTCAGTGTGGTGTGAGCAGGTACACTTGTAAATCACCCATCATTAAACGGGCAAACACATTGAAAGAATCTCCAAGAAAAAAAAAAACTTACTGAAGCCGAATGCAGCCTCTCACAACAATGCTAACTGTTACACTGATGCTGATGGGTTCATAGAATACGATCTAGCTGAGGGAAGCCTCATATTTCTAGGGGCCCGCCCTCCAAAGGATAATTCTGGTTTTTTGGGGGGAGGGCGGTTCCCTCCTCATATTACATAAGTTTATACTCGCCATGTAAAATATCAGGATTACATTATTCTATGCACTTTGTTTCCTTTATGGTCATTGATTATCTTAGTTTATCCACATACTCTAGAAGAAACTGATGTGAAGATCAGTTTACATCAGTTGTATGTCTGTCCAAAATGATAGTTCTTTGAGGTAAGCATCTTTTTGAAGAACTGATTAATCTGTACTTGTCTTACTCCAGAGCCTCCATCTTAAAACTGCTCTAGTGTATACCTTTTAAACCTTTGATTAAAGGGCTTTACTTCTGCCGGCATTTCTGTAAATACTAACATTTCACAAGGAGACACATAGTTGTTAGATTTTTGAACACTTTAATGACTGCTTGGTTTTTCATTGTGTGATCATCGAAATCTTAACTGCACCTAGGACATTTTGCTGAGAATTTCACACACTACTTTTCTGGATTTCCACAATCTGTTTGGTAGGTTCTATTATAATTTCTGAGGTTTTTTTCTTTTTTTTGTGTGTGTCAGAGTCTTACTCTGTCACCAAGGCTGGAGTTAAGTTGCATAATCTTGGCTATTGCAGCATCAACCTGCTAGATTCAGGCTATCTTTCCACCTCAGCCTTCCAAGTAGCTGGAAATACAGGTGCACGCCACCACAGCCAGCTATTTTTTTGATTTATTGTATAGACGAGGTCTCACCATGTTGCCCAGTCTGGTCTTGAACTTCTGAGCGCAGGTAATCCTTTTGCCTCAGACTCTCAAAGTACTGTGATTACAGGCATGAGTCATTTCACCCGGCCCAAAATTTCTGTTTTATAGATGAAGAATCTGCGGCTAAACAGCTCAGAGGTCACTTTTTCAAGGTCAAATAAAAGTAATGGACCTAGGATTGTACTTGTGTGGTCTGTAAGCTCCATGAGAACAGGGATGATGTCATTTTGCTCATACCTGGGATCTAACACAGCAACTAGCCCATCTGATATACTCAGTGATTAAATGAATGAATGACCAACCTCCCTGCAGCCCCCCCAAAATATCCCAAACTCCTAAACTTAGTATCAATAGCAAGATAAGAATATCTTAATATCTTAAAGTATTAATGATTTTTCTATCTGGCACCCAGAACTCTGTTACCTTTTGAGACATGGCAATTTATACACATAAGTATTTGCATAGAATAAAATTTGTTTAGAATAGATATTTAATTGTATTATGTACTTGCCTTTAATTGATATTCTTTTCTATTTTAAGTTAGCCTTTAACTTTCCTAGTTTGTCTATCTTTTATAAATCATGGTTCCTTAAATTGAAGGCAGCAAACCAACAGGGGCCTAATTAAGACTGCTTAGTACATTATAATTACACTGTTCATTTTATGTATTTTATTTCAGCTAATTTACCCCAGGAAATATTTGATTCATATTCATCTTGTCTTCCAATAAAATATCCTACGTCCATCTTTTGTGTTTATTTTGCTAATGCATCCATAATAGTCTATCATTTCACATGTGAATAATAACATGCTAACTTCACTAGCTTCCATGTTTATTCATTTTTTCTCCCTTTCTCAATTTTGCCAAACTATATTTTAGTCTTTGCCTCTGTCACGTTTCACTCCTTCTTAGCTTTATGTGAGCTCAAGATTTAATGAGTTTATTTTCTTCTTTAGCCTCAAAACCATTATTAAAAATTCTGAAGTTTATGCAATTGTGTGTTTTCCCAATTTAGCTTGAGACCATATACTTTGATATTGTTATTTTAAAACCTTTACATGCTTTAATATTAATAGCAATTTAATCCATTTTGGGGGGGTGAAATGTGGAAATTTTATTTAGGATAACATATTTATTTCATGAGTTAATCCCCTGTTAACCAAAAGAAAACAAAATGTACACTGTTTCTTATTTATTTTTTTCTCTCTCTGATTATTTGTATAAAAAAGTTAAAATAGTGTAGTAGATTGTCTCATATTGAAACTCAAGTAGCTTCTTGACCTCAAGTTTATATCCATTTTAAACAGGCAAAAACTACTCTTCTTTTGCTTGGTGATGCTTCGAACTGTGACTTGCAAAATTAACTGTAAACATTTTAAAAGATGTGTTGTAATTTAAACTATATATTGGTGTATTATTCAACTCTTGCTCTTTTTTTTAGGTGGACCTAATCCTCCTTGGTTAGGGAAAGCAAAGAAATCTCCCAGTCAGCTCAAACAAGACATTTCTGCACTTTTTACTTTCTTATTTGCGCCCATAGCTGTGCCACCCTTTAAAAGGAGACAACTTGGATTCCATGCATGATTTATCATTTACCGGAAGTATAATTTAAATTAATGGAATAAAAAACCAGATATATGCCTTGATGAAATCCTCTCAAATGCATGGGCCCAGACACAAATGAGTGCTTTTGCCCTTAATTGAGATTTTTCTCTCCTTCAGCTTTCACGTTGCTGTGTAGCAAAAAGTAACCTCCCACACCCCTTGGGCCCTTTGCCAACATAAAGCTAGCCGGACTGTATCTTTTGCTACCTCTGATTATTGCTTACTTCGTTTGCAGGTTTTTCTTTTCTCATAATGTTGGTACCATTAGACAGGGCTCCTATGAAGCAAATGTGCTTTATACCTTGCTTTAGCATTTATTAAATCCTATGTCTACTTGGTGAAACTGTCACTTGACTCAACTCTCCTGTTGTTTCAAGTATGCAAAGTTTTCTGCAGTTCTGCCTATCGGTCTCCTTGTTTTCTTTGTGTCTCTTGGTTCTCTCACCAAGATTTATGAATTTGCCCTCTTTTATTTTAATAACTAACTTTGCTTTCATGTCTTCATGCTGATCCACAGATATCTCCCTTGAATTCTCTTTCTGAGCAGTGTTGTTATTTAACATTTTCCTACCTTTTACATCTACTTTTTAATCTCTGCTAAAAAAGAAGAATATATGTAATCTCCCCTGTCGATCTTGATCTCATTTCATTTGCTTTTTCTAGTATTTTATTTTAATCATAAAATAAAAGCAGGGGCTTGTATAGCACAGCTCTGATTCAGGCCCCGTTCTCTTATTATTTTATCTTTTTTAATATTATTATTTCAGAGATAGGGTTTAGCTCTGTTGCCCAGGCTAGGGTGGAGTGGCACAACCATAACTCACTGTAATCTTGACCTCTGGCCTCAAGAAATTCTTCCATCTTGTCCTCCCAAATTGCTGGGATTACAGGCATGAGTCACCATGCCTGGCCTCTCAGCCTCTGTTTCAAATGCCTTGATATACTGCTCCTCACAACAGCCCTCCCTACCCGAATAGGTACCATTATTATGTAAATATAACAGATGTGGACATTGGAGCACAGACATGTTAAATAACTCCTTAAAATCCTACCAGGACTACTATCTGGGCACATTTGGCTTGAGTCCATGCTTATCACTGCTATATAATACAACAGAATAATAATGATCCCTCTTATTATATTTCTCATTAAGCATTGTAAATATCAAGTCTACCAGTCCTTCTTTTGGAAGGATGCCAGTCTGTTTCATACCTAGTCACTATGCTCAGAAATGATCTCTTTCAGCTGCCGTGGAAAACTTTAACCTGATTGTTTCATGTTCTGTGTGTTTTTCTGTTCTCAGTCTTTCCTAGTTGATTTCCTCCAGCCTTTTTAATTGTTGTCACTTTGTTTATACTTTATTACTCAGAGCTAAAATATAAATTTTCCTAGTTGCATTTGCCTGTGGTGAAGTCTGTGGATATTAATAATAATGTCCTGATTTTAAAAGTTGTGAAGAGGTTGGGCTCGGTGACTCAGCCTGTAATCCCATGCCTTTGGGAGGCTGAAGTGAGTGGATTGCCTGAACCCATGGGTTCGAGACCCACCTGGGCTGCGAGACCTCATCTCTACAATAAATCAAAAAATCAGCCGGGTGTGGTAGCACATGCCTGTAATTCTGGCTACTCGGAAGGCTGGGGCGGAAGGATCGCCGGAGGCCAGCAGGTCGAGGCTACGGTGGCCAGGAGTGGCCACTGCACTCCAGTCTGGGTGACAGAGTGAGACTCCAACTCAAAAAAAAAAAAAAAAGTTGTGAAGAGTTTTAACACCCAGGTTGGTAGGAGGATGGAATCTCTAAAACAACAACCTGTGGTTTGAACAATTTTGTAATTCTCAGAGTCTCAGTAACTTTCACTAATCTGCCATGGAGACCACCATATTGTTTGTCTTGTGCCATACCCCAGTGTTTTCCTTCTTGAGGGGGACCAGCCAGTTTAATTCCTACTAATAAGGAGTCAAGCTGGAGTCTTTCTTTTTGCTTACCATTAGCTTAGACAAGGGGGTTTCCAAGACATAATTTTCAGATGAGGCCACTTGCTTCTTCTGGACTAATGTTTTGTTCAGTGTTGTCATTCCCATTTGAAATGGAGATGAAAGAGAGACTTCCCTTCTCCCAAAGCTGAACCACACTCTTGTATCCCTCATGCATGGAGAACTAGGTTCCATCTGAACCTGTGTAAACCTTGGTGTTCTGGAATGATGTTTCATTTGTTTTATTTTCACAAACAATTGTTACCCTAGGGGAGAAAACAATATCCTGAGGGTGTTGACAAAGCGCCTTCCAGGTTGATTGGTTTTCCTGGTGTTTCTGTGATGATCATGGGAACAATGGTGTCATGGCTTGCTCTGTCTCCACATTGGCCTCCTGTGCCTGAGTGGCTACCAGACGGATTCTGTTACCTCCTACTCTCAAATGTAAGCTTGTGCCTACTTGTCATAGGGCAAAATCACCAGGCTACTTTCTTCTTGGTGAGTAAAGTCAGACAACAAATAGCACTTCTACCTAGTGACTTGCTTCAAGATTTTCCATACAGAGCCTCAACACATTTTGTTCAACTTTGAACAGCCCCAGATGCTATCTTTCATCTCAGATGATTCTCACTTTTGGAAGTCAAGCAACCATATATAAGTCTATCATTAAAAGCAAACGGAAGACCAGGTGTGGTTGCTTATGTCTATAACCCCAGCATTTTGGGAGGCTGAGGTGGAAGAATTGCTGAAGCCCAGAAGTTTGAGACCAGCCTGAGCAACATAGTGAGGCTTCATCTTTACAAAAACTTAGCTGGGCATTGTGGTACAAACCTGTAGTCCCAGCTACTTGGGAGACTGAGGGGGAAGAATTGCCTAAGTCCAGGAAATAAAGGCTGTAGTGAACTGTGATGTTGCCACTGCATTCCAGCCTGAATGACAGAGCGAGACTCCAACTCAAAAAAAAAAAAAAAAAGAAAAAAAAAGGCAAATGGGGCCTCTGTACTTTGGTTAAAGAAAACATGGTGAGGAACATTCTCTACCCATCATAGCTCTTGGATGCTCCCAGTACCATTCCTCAACTCTTTGCTACATCCTCAGAGATTTTTCTATCTCATGAGAATATAAATAACTCAGAGAGTTACAACCATAAATGTTTTAAGGTAGATAACTAAATATTTGCATGATTAAACATGTAGTGCCTACAACTTCAATTATTCATTCTGTGCACAGCCACCACCAAAATTTGTTTAATTTATCAAGTAAAATTTCTCTTCAATTGAATCAAAACACAGATAAGAAAATCATAACACTAAGAAGTATGCATTCCCTTTTCTATATTATGACCTCTGTATTCTCTACCTTTAAAAAAATAGGTTTATATATGAAAATCTCCAGATATAAAACATGTCTAAGTAGTTTTTCTATACACTTCACAATAATTAATATTGTTATGAGTAAATAAATCACAGATTTATTTTGTTTAAATGGAAGGTAAAGTCTAACAGTTCATTAATATTCACTCATTTTGGAAACACAAAATGGGTCTCCAAAGTTAAACCAATTCCTGCTCTTAAGGTCTTTTTCTTTAAATGGGAATAACATGAAAGTAAATAACAATAATAATGGAATGTGATTAATACTACAAAAGAAGGAATAATTAATTAATCCCATGGCATTGGTAAAGACTCACCAGATGAAGTGACTTTCACTCTTTACAAGATGATTGAGATTTTTATGGTCTTAGAAGTTGTGAAATAAGTTTAGGCCTGAGAATACCCAAGGGTGAAGGATTGAAGGGGAGAAAGTTCCCACAAGTTTCAAAAGGGCCTCTTTGCCTGGCTCCCTGCTGATCCCTACTGCTTGAACAGTGCCCAGTAGTGCTTAATTAATATTTATAATCAATATTTAGGTGAAAATGTATGTTAATCATTCTTTGTGGGAGGAGGTGATGGGAATTGAGACTGTGAAGGAATTGAGACTTTTTGCTTATAAAATTTCTGCCAATAGATCTGTTGTCATTCTGATTGGTTTTTCCCAGTAGGCAATCTCATCTTTTTCTCTTGCTGCCTTTAGGATTTTTTCTTTTGTGCCTTCTTTGTGTAGGCGAATTACTATGTGTCTAGTGGTTGGTCATTTCATTTTATGTCTTATGGGGGTTCTCTGTATCTCTTGTGCTTGGTTGGTCTCATCTCTGGTGAGATGGGGAAAGTTTTCTTGGATTACCTCCTGGAATATTTGCTGCAAAGTGTTCTCTATTTCCCTTTCTTCTTCTTGGATACTAATCAGGTGTGGGTTTGGCCTCTTGATATAGTTGTACATTGTATGTAAGCTTTGTTCTTTCCTTCTGAGTTTTCTTTCTATGTTTTTAACAGATTGAGTTAATTCCATGTTCTGGACTTCAAGTACTGAGAATCTTTTTTCTGCTAGATCAATTCTGCTTTCCTTGCTTGCATCTTGTTATTTATTTCCTGGATGAAACTTTTTATTGCCAAAATCTCTGCTATAAGTTATTTCAGTGTTGCATCTTGTCTTTCTTGAGTCTTATTCACTCTTCCAATCCATTCCCTAATCCCTGTCATATTCTGGGGCCAGTCATTGGTGATTTCCATTGTTTGGTCTCCAAAGTCTGATTTTTCAGGAGTTTTCTTTTTGTTATACTTGAAATTACCTGTGGGTCTCTCACTGGTTTTTCCTCATTTGTGACTGATCTCTTGTTTTTCTCTTTAGTTCTGTTATTCAGTGTTCACTGAGAGAGGCTTTTCCTTCTGATGTTTGCTCAGTCCTCTATTCTTCCCTGATCCAGGCTCTGGATTTGTTCTGTTTTTAAACAGGACTGTGGGTGGGAAATTTTGCTGACTCTTATCGTTTTGAAAGTAGAATAAGGTAGGGAATGAGGAGCTAGGAATCAGAAATTACTTGCAAATCACAATGTTCACTGATTGTGGTATGTATTTCCTGAGACCCACTCCCCACCACCACTCTATATGATGATGTAATGGGTGTGTTTGTACCCCCTGAGTCCAAGACACAGTGACAGCAATAAGGAGAAGAGAGAACAATAGAATGTAATAAGAAGGACAATATTTTTTTTAAAAAGAAAAAAACACATAGGACAATGAAAGTAAAAACCAAAGCAAAAAACTATTGAAAACACATATACACACCACCCCCAAAACAAACTGGAATAACAGCAAAGTGAAACAAAACAAACAGCAACAACAACAACAAAAAGACAGGAAAGCAGGAAAACTAAACACACACACATGCCTAGCACAAAATAAATGGGGAAGAAAAAGAGAGAGACCGAAAAAACAACAAAAACAATAGCAACAGCACAACAAAAGGAATTCAGATTGAACCCACACACATATATTCACACACATCTTCAATTAAAAAATTAAAAATATAAAAAGAAGAACAAGAGAGCAAAAACAAACCCACAACAACAAAAACTGAAAGTTGAACACTCAGTCATTCACATACACAGGTAAACTGAAAACAAAAAACCAAAGAAGAAAGAGGAAGAAAAAGAAAAGAGAAAAAGAAAAAAATTGTGGATGATGCAATTCAAACCCTCACATATACATTAATGTACAAAGGACAAATATTTTAAAAATAGATGAACCAACAAGCAGGCAAAAAATTTTTAAAAAAAATAAATTAAAAATTAAAAAAAGAATCTCCTGCCCTCTTGTGGCAGGTTCTGTAATTGTTCCTCTCATCTGCCCTTCTATCTCCTGCAGAGCTCCCACCTCTTTCACTCTCTCCCCAGTGTCTGGAGGAGGGACAGCAGTGGTGGATGGGGCTGCAGATCTCCCCTCCCACTCTTGTATGGTCAGGGAGATCCCCTCCAGTGGGGAGGTGTGGGATTGTCTCTTCCCCAGTTATGTAGCCATGGGGGATGCTCCAGCCAGGCCTATCCTGAAATGGAGTTCTCCTATTGTGACTGAAATCTAGGCTTCACTCGGGTTTATTCCTCTCAGTCAAGCCTGAGTTGTGTGGGTCTGATGTTCAGAGGATTGCTGGAGAGGAGTGGTTGGGTCAGCCCCAGACTCACCACTGATCTCTGGAGGTATCCCTCGTCCTTTTCTGGCCACACCTTTTGTCCCAAAGCTGGATCAGGGTAGAGGATGAGATGCCTGAGACTCAGCACCTGTCAGGTCTCTCCAAAGTTTGTGCTTTCAGGATATTTCCTCTGGGTCACCATCAACCCCTGAGTAGTTGATCCACCAGTCACAGAGATCAGGTCTGTTGCTCCATTGTAAGCAAGTCAGAGCACTTTCCTACCTCATTTTAAAGATGGTGGCAGTGTGCCTCTTTTGTCTTCTGTGGGGGGACACTGCCTCTGGGCTCCATCCGCAGCCCTAGTTGCCAATGTCCACTGGAAGCTGCAGTGGGAGGCAAAGCCTGGAGCTGGCTATCTCTCCCCACTGCTTCTTCACAAGAAAACCAATGGCACTCAGCTTCTGTGACCTGGGAAGTGCTAGGGACCAAGCAGATCAGCTGCAGCACCAGCTACTTCACCTACAGGGCCCTGGCCACTTGCTCATGAGCCCCCACTTAGTCAGTCTCTCCCAACATGTTCTTCCCAGGAAGCGTTTTGTTGATTTAAAAAAAAGTGGTGCAGTGCTTGACTTCTGCTTCCTGAGAATAACTAGGATCCGAGATGAGCAGCTGCGGCCCCAGCCTCTGCACCAGGAGATCCCTGGCCACTAGCTTCCTAGCCTTATGCATTCAGCCACTCACACAACCATTCACTCGCCAGTACACACACACAAAATTTTCCATACACCTACTCACTCACAGCAGAACTCACATAATCTGACTGGCTAGGCAGCCATATTCCCAACCAAGTCTCAATTCTTTGATTTGTCCTTTAAGGCCCTGACAACCTGTTCCAGTATTTGTATATCTCTCCTTCTGTAGACACACAGGTTCTTGGCTTAGCAAGTTCTCCCCTGCTTTTTCTCCTTTAAACAGCAGGCTCTACTTTTCCCTCCAGAGTCAGCATATTTATCATTTCCTGGTGTAACCTTGATGCCTGTATCAGAATTTATATTGAAGACAAGACTTTCTTCTTTTTTTTTTTGAGTTGGAGTCTCATTCTGTCGCCCAGACTGCAGTGCAGTGGCACACTTCTGGCCACCACAGCCTCAACCTGCTGGGCTCTGGAGATCCTTCCACCTCAGCCTTCCAAGTAGCTGGAACTACAGGTGTACACTACCACATCCAGCTGATTTTCTGATTTATCATAGAGATGAGGTCTTGCCAAGTTGCCCAGGCAGGTCTCGAACCCACGAGCTCAGGCAATTCACTCACCTTGGCCTCCCAAAGCACTGGGATTACAGGTTGAGCCACTGAGCCTGGCGAAGACAAGACTTTCTAACTCAGGTAAGCTTGTTGATGCCTATTATTTCATCTACTACTTTATTTTTTAGTTTTTAAAAAATATTTTATTTTTAAAATGTGTGGTACGCATGAGGGTTAGGTACACACATGGCATCATACATGTTAGGGTTAGGGTTAGGGTTACTGACATTACG
>NW_006969924.1:0-788 GCF_000164805.1 Carlito syrichta | reverse complement strand
TCAGCATACATAAAGAATTTCTGTGATCCACAACAACAAAATTGCAGTTCAAAAATGAGCAAAAAACTTGAATAGACATTCCTCCAAAGAAGACATAAGAATGATCAACAAGCACATGAAAAAATGTTCAACATCACTGGTCATTAGGAAAATGCTACAGAAAACCACAATAAGATACTATTTCACTCCAGTTAGGATGACTAGCACTAAAAAAGAAAGAAAGAAAGAAAGAAAGAAAGAAAGAAAGAAAGAAAGAAAGAAAGAAAGAAAGAAAGAAAGAAAGAAAGAAAGAAAGAAAAGAAAAAATATTGAGGAAAATGTAGAGAAATTTGAACTCTTGTGTACTGCTGGTGGTAATGTAAAATGGTACCATCACTATGGAAAAGAACTTAGCTGTTTCTCAAAAAGTTAAACATAAATTACCATATGGCCCAGCCATTCTGCTTATAGGTATATACTCAGAAAAATTGGAGGCAGAGACTCTAGCAAATACTTGTACACCAATGTTCATGGAGTTATATTTAAAACAGCCAAAAGGTGACAACAATCCAAATATTCATCAACAGATAAATGAATAAACAAATGTGATATATACATACAATGGACTATCAATCATCATAAAAAGAAATAAAATTCTGACACAGGTTATAAGATGACAGAACCTTGAAAACATTCTGTTAAATGAAAGAAGCTAGACATAAAAGGACAAATATTGTATGATTCCATGTATATAAATTATCTAGATGGAAAAATTCATAGAGACAAAAAAATAGAAGTTATCAGTAGTG
>NW_006969923.1:0-7709 GCF_000164805.1 Carlito syrichta | reverse complement strand
ACCATAGTAAGTCATTGCTTGTAGACCCATGAAAACCCTTTCAATATGTGGCATGTGAGTTGTACTTCAATTGTACAGCTTCAGCTGGTGTCAGGTTTCAAATAAGAATCCTACACATTTTAGTCCATTGCATGGACTGCCCATTATTTATGTACCACTTGCATCTGTGCTTCTCTTTGTATGGTGAATTATATAATTATTTCTTTATAGATTACAGTGCAATAATAATAAAAATAAAGTGCATAAAAATGTATGCACTTGAATCATCCTGAAACCAGATACCCACACGATATTCTATGGAAAAATTGATAAAGCTATCATAATTAAGACAGCATGATACTGGTAAAAAAAAGGGGGGAAAAAGCAGACATATTGACCAATGGAACAGAATAGTGAATAAACCCACATGTCTGCAATCAACTGATCTTTGACAAAACCAACAAAAACAAACAATTGGGAAAATTTATTCAATCAATGGTGCTAACAAAATTGGTTAACCATATGCAGAAGAATATCTATCGTCATATACAAAAATGAATTCACAATGGGTCAAAGACTTAAATGTAAGACCTGAAACTATAAAAATCATAGAAGAAAATATAGGAAACTCTTCTGGACACCAACCTAGGCAAAAAATTTATGACAACAAACCCAGAGGCAACTGCAACAAAAACTAAAATTGACAAATGGTACATAATTATACTAAAAAGTTTCTGCACAGAAAAATAAATAATGAACAGAGTGAAAAGAAACCCTACTGAATGAGAAAAAATACCTGCCTATTATGTCTCAGACAAAGGGCTAAAATGTAGACTCTACAAGCAACTTAAAAATATAAAAATAAACCAAAAGTGGGCAATGGGCATGAAGCAACAATTTTCAAAAGAAGATAAATAAGCAGGCAACAAATATATGGAAACATGTTCAACATCACTCTTCATCAGAGAAATTCAAATTGAAACAACAAGGAGCTAACACCTCACACCAGTCAAAATGGCCACTATTTTAAAGTCAAAGGATAACAGAGGTTAGAGCAGTTGTAGAAAGCAAAAACACTCTACACTGCTGCTGGGACTGTAAAATAGTTCAACATCTATGAAAAACAGTCTAAAAATTTCACAAATAATTAAAAATTGAATTGCTATTTGACCCAGCAATCCCACAACTAGGGATCTACCCAAATGAAAAGAAATCAATGTATGAAAAAAATACTGGCACTCATGTTCATTGTAGCAATACTTACAATAGGAAAATCATGAAAACAATCAACATGCCTCCCGACATTTGGCTGGATACAGAAAATGTGGTATTTATACAACAGGGACACCAAAATTGAATGTATTTATTTTTTTAAAAAATATGTATTTATACATGTTTAAACTTCTGTCACCTTCTAAAGTACTCTCCCTTTGATGTGCTACACCTATGGACATACATTTTTCATTACTTCAAATAGTTTTTGATCTCATCAATTTTAATATCTTTTAATGTGTCTACTGTTTTATTTTTTTTAACTTTCTCATCAGAGCAAAATGTTTGCCTTTGAGAACATTTTTCATCCAAGAAAACAAGCAAACAAACAAACGGTTGCTCAGGGCAAGATGCATGAATAGGAAAGATGGGGCACTGGTGTCATGCCACTTTTGGTGAAAAACTGATGAACACTCAGTGCCATGCGGGCAGGTGCATTCACAAATAACACATCATGAAATGGGCAAATGCCTTAAAAGCATCTCCCAAAAAAATTAACTGAGACTGAATGCAGCCTCTCACAATACTGCTAACTGCTACACTGATGCTGATAGATTCTTAGAACACTTAACTAATGGAGTTAACCTATACTATAAGAAGTCTGTCCTCCAAAAAATAATTCCAGTTTTCTTTGTAGGTTCCCCCTTGTACACCATGAAATATGACACTGGCATAAAAAAGAATGAAATCCTGTCTTTAGAAGGAACATGGATGGAGCTATAAATAATCATCCTAGGTGAAGTGACTCAGGAACAGAAACCAAACACAACATGTTCTGACTTATATGCAAGGGCTAAATGGTCACAAGATGGAGATAATAGATACTGGAGAAAATATCAAGGAGTAGGGAGGAAGTTAGGATTCAGAAATTACCTATGAGACTATCTGGAGAATGGGCAACCTGAGACCCATTCCCTTCCACTACAAAACACATCCAGGCAACGAACATGCATGTGTACTCCCTGAATCTGAAATAAATAAAATAAAAAGCTACGTGATAACAAAATATACCTCTTTTTACTTTCTAGTTACAATTAATAAAAAAATTTGAAATCTCTTTTAAGATTGGAAAGAATGAATAACACGTATTTGTCAATAGCATGGTCAAATATTTGCCTGTACATCTTGGTTTCGGGATTTTGATCAATGTTTTAACTTAACTTGAGAAGGCTGTGTGTGTGGGTGTAAATAAACATAACAAATATATTCAACAAATACATCACATATGTGCAGTAAATAACAGTAAAAAGGAATTCAAGGGACTTTATCAAAGAAATATCTGGTACTCTCTAGCATCTTTGTTCTTATCTGCATATGAGCCATATAAGCATTCATTTAAAAAAAATATTTTCTAGGTGGTACTATGACCCATGTGACATGTTGATTCTACTGGATATGGGACTATTCACCTTTCTTATATTAAATACCATGGAAAGTGTGTGACATAAGCATCATCTTCATAAAACTATGATCAGTGCTCAAGCTCCTCCTCCCATTCAATACAGAATTGTCCTTCTCCCTACTGAAACAATTCAAATAAATAGTGTAGTTCATCATGTTCAAATCATGATGGTGCTTTCTACAACTTAGTAGGTATAGAAAGCATTTAAGCAAATTATTAATAGATGTAAATTGACTTTGAATGCAAAATCACTTTGCATGTTTGACAAAGAATGCCAGTCCATTAATGATAAAATAGCCTAGTGATTTTTCCAGGATTGTGAGGCTGATCCATCTTTCTTCATGATCATGAAAATGTGGTACCTAATCCTAGAAACCTGCCAGCAACCTATAGCTATAGCCATTAAATGATGATTGGACACTTATTCCCATTATTTTGTTACTTTCTTCTATAGCCCAAACCCATCTAACATGTCAGCAAAAATGATACTTTGTTAGGAAAGATATGTGGAACAAAATGAGCAAGATTTCTCTCTAGAAGCATCAGAATTTCCTGATCTTTTATTGCACATCTATATAAGGAGTTGTGATTATGACAAAGAGCAGGCCTTTTAAATATTTCACAAATCTTTTACTTCCACTCAATTTTCTATATCAACAATGGAATAATATCACATGTCTATACGGCTCCAATGTTTCTATCTCAGTAAATATTCCTTTCCTTGATCACAATCACCTAGAGTTTTGGCAATCATAGTAATAATAGAGAAGCCCTTTGTTCATAATAGGCTACATGGGCAAGGCTAGAGGTGATTCAGATATCCTTTAAACTAATCAACTCTAAATTTGTATTGCCAATATTCACATATATACAAAAATATAAGTAAAACATATCAATGTAAATATCTATCTATGTCTGTCTATTTATCTATCTAATCTATCTCTGGCTCTATGTCATAATGTTAACCATTATTCCATGTGACATATCATGTGATTTTATACTCTATGCTATTTTACTCTATTTTATTCTGTTATTCTAGTTTATGCCATTTAAGTATCATATCATCAGACACTAAAAACATTTCCTGTCATATGAAGGAGTCAAATCCCCCATTGTGTAAAATGCTGTCTTCCTCCAGAATATGTTTCTTACTACAATACACTGCAAAACTATAGAGGAAAATCATTGAAAACTTATTCTGTAACAAATTCCAAAGTGATGGTGCTAGTTTTCCTAATTGCAAGTCATGGGTGGAGTATTAGAGGAAAAGGAAAAAAAATTGTTTTAAACAAAGACTGAATCAGGAATATATATAAAAAGACAGCAGCATGTGTTTTGGCTTTTTATCACAACATCTGATAATGGATGTCGGAAGGAAGCAGAGGGGAAAAGTCTCAATGAGTGAAGAAGTTCTGAGGAATTTAGTGTAGACTGAGGCAAAATCATGAGACACTTTGTCAGGAAAGATATGTGGAATAAAATGAGCAAGATTTCTTTCTAGAAGCATCAGAATTTCCTGGTCTTTCATTTGGATATCTCTATAAGGAGTTGTGATTAAGAGAAAGAGCACAGTTTGTAAATATTTAACCTTCTTTTACTTCCACTCTATTCCCTATGTCAACAACACACTAATGTCACATTTCTCTACAGCTCCAACGTATGAAATATTTCAGCCTATTAGAGAAAAGGAGCCCTGGAACTGGCATGGTTTTAGATACAAAAATATACTGGACATATGTACATAATAGCTTCTATTATCTTCGCAGTTTCACAGATATGAAAACTGGGGCAAAAGGGAAGTTAAGGGACACGATGTGTCACACAACCAACAAGCAACAGAGCTCACATCCACAACCCAGGCAGTTTGACTTTAGCACCAGTCATGAAAACTACTGCACTGTGGCTTCTGGGGAAGCTCCTTTGATGGAATGTATAAAGATTTGTCAGGAACCTGGAAGAGCATAAATAAAACTACGTCCTTAAGAAGTAGAGAGAAGATGTAAAGAAAAAGTTTGACTGTTCTATGGATCGCAGCAGATTTGGAGGAAATGAGGATCAGAAGTGAAGAATGTAACTCAAAGACCTGCTCAGATCATACAGGGGACTGTCCTTTGGCAAAGCACTTGCCACCATTGAGCATAAGATGAGGAACACAGGAAAATCATAGATTAGATTCTATTTAGATCAGGAGGGTGAACACAGGTTTCTCAGAATGTTAAGAAGGGAGAAGCCTGAATGTAAGTTTGTTGAATGAGTGTATCTCCAGGAATGTCGTAACAATTCACGGAGGAGCCCTGCTAATCTGTGCCATTGTGATCATCTTTGCACAAACTGCTGTGGCTACTTGAGTGTGCCTGTTTAATAATGCTCACAAAGAGTGAGGTATCAGCAAGGATCATAGGAAAGATCACTAAAATGCAAGGAATAGATACACCTGAATATACATTTCTGATAAACTCCTTATTTTTAACCTGAGCCAAATATGCACTAAAAGAGGTACCTTTGTCTGTTGCTGTATGACAAGAGAAATGGGATCACAGGCATTTGCATTTCCTTCTAAAGATTGTGCCAAACACCATCTGCCTGAGTCTAGGTGGTTGAGAGACAAAAGTACATAATAATTAAATGCTGAGGCCATAGGGGAAAAGGTTTAACCTCAGGTTGATCCAATATCCATTCTGACCAGACCATCTAGGTGTGAGGATTGTGCAGTGCAGAGAAGACAGATGATCTCTGAAGTTGTAAGTCCAGTGTGCCCAACCCAGCTTCTATGCATGACACTCCCCGGCTTCCCTGCTGATGAGAGTTCATATGATTGCCTTGATTAGAGCTCTGGGGAAGAGAGGCGCAGTTAGGACCCAGAGGGAACCATGAAAGTACCAACTAGCTTCTCTGCCTCCTCCTCATCTGGATCCCAAGTGTGGGGAACACAGGGTGGTTTTACATGTCAGTAAAGACTCTCAACATTGCTGGGTCTTGTGGGTTTGCACCTCTACCCAGAAAGCACATTATTTAAAGTTCTGTGTAGATCAATGGCTCTGGTTCTTCTGGAAAGATAATAGGTATGATCAAGATTGCACATATAATTTTTGTTTTATTTTCAATCTCAGGGTAGTTCTGGAGAAGTTCTGCTGATGTGGTCTCCAGCCATTGGCAGTCTCAAATGCAAGACCAGTCAGAGGGTTAGCAGCAACTTAGCTGGGTACCCACAGAAACCTTGGCAGACTACCTAACTCCACATCTATGGGGCATTCATGAGGGTTGCCAGCATCCCAGCCCAATCATTGTCAGAGGTTCTGGAACAGACTATTTTCACAATCAGCATGCTGAAGCATGAATAATCTCATTAATTATCTAACCCTAAACATGCATTTTCAAATTTAGATTTTATTTAAGATTCAGAGGTACATGTAAAGATTTGTTACATAGGTACATTGCATGATGATGAGGTTTGGAACTTCTGATGAGATTGCCCCTGCCTCCTGGTGGTGACCTTGCTACCTGTGGGTGGTTTTGCATTTCTTATTCCCTACTTTTTTAGCCTCTCAGTGCCCCATGCCTGTTGTTTCCATCCTTGTGCCTGTATGTGGCGAGTGGTTAGAACCCACTGATGACTGAGAATATGCATTATTTAATTTTCTGTTTCTGTGATAATTCACGTAGAGTGATGGTTTCCAGCTGCATCTATGTTGTTACAAACGGTGGATGTGTAGTGTTTTATAATGTACATGATCCATATTTTCTTTTTCCAGTCCACTATTGATGGGCACCTAGGTTGGCTCTATGTTTTTGCTATTGTGAATAGTGGTGTAATAAACATATGAGTAAAGGTGTATTCTTGGTAGAACAATTTGTGCGCCTTTGGATATATAACCAAAGGTAGGATTACTATAATTCTAAGTGTTATTCCATGATAGCACCAAGACAAAGTATAAAATGTCATCCTCAGAATCAATTGTTGTGCAGATGAATCCTTTTGCCCATAGATCTTTGAATATTTTTCTTTCAATATTGTTTCTTTTAATCTGAAGACACGTGAACATTGGTGAGACTTGTAGATTGCTGGTATAGACACCTCCATTCAAAAATTAGAAACACAGTCATTTACATTTCATGTATTATATAGAAACAGCTTCTCTTTGGATTTCTAAATTCCAGTCTCCACCCCCCCAACTATACTTCTTATTCTTTAAAACTCTTTCATTTTATGAGTGAGAACATGTGATCCTCAGTTATTTGTTTCTGTGAAAGAACTCAGTATTATAGCCTCTAATTCCATCCAGGTTGCTGCAAAGTTCATGATTTTGTTATTCCACCACAATACTATAAGAAAACGATTGACTGTAGTGGAAAACTGCTGAGGGGGCAGGGCAGGGAGGCGGGATTGACAGTAGTGAAAATCTGCCTGGGGAAGGGGGACACACCTCATCAACAAGGGTGCCTGCACAGTGAATATCTGTATACCTAACCCTGAAATGTACCCCACAATTTTAAAATAAAAAAATTTTAAAAGCTAAGAAAAAAAGTTCTTCTCCAAAATCTTGTTATAACAGGTACTAACAATGATCTCCAACTAAAGAAATAACATGAGTATATAAGTGGAACCAGAGTAATAACCTAAGTATAACAAAATAATAAATGTAATCTGAAATATTTAACACTCTCAAGGCAAGTTGGCTTTAGAGACCTAGTCATGAAACTCAACTTCTTAGTTATTAATATTTTATTACATATTAATTTTTTTTTGCTATTTTCTTGACCTCAGCTCAGACCAGATGTCACCTGAGATAAAAGACCCATGACTAATATTAAACACCCATGAAGTATTACATCCTTAGTATGGAATGTTAAATATACTCTTTCCAAAGTAAAACACTGCCTAAACAATACAGTACTGGAACTATGCGTGGAAAATGTTAAATTCAAATTAAACTTTCCTAGATCTTGCATATACAAACAATCTCAAACTGCTCCACTTTGGAGTACTGACCAAAACTCTTTGGACTCTGTGTCCTGCCAGGTGGCCATCCTCAAACTTTGTGCTCCAATAAACTTA
>NW_006969922.1:0-3831 GCF_000164805.1 Carlito syrichta | reverse complement strand
AGCAATTCTCTCTCCCTCACCAATGACCTAGATAAAAAACAAAACAAAACAAAAAAAACCACACACACACACACACACACACACACACACACACACACACACACACACACACAAGCAACCTAAGTGGGTCTTTAGGATGCAGGACCCTCATCTTCTCGATTTTAATAGTCCTCTAAATTAAGTCACATCCCCTGCTACAACTCTTTGGCTTTCCTACCAGGCAGACCCTGATGACTTGCCCTAGGAATTCCCACCTGGATGTCCCAGATCAGGTGACTGTGGGGCTAACCAGTACCTGCACTTTGTCGGTTTCCCCTTGCCCCTTCTCCAAGCCTTCCCTCCCCCCGGCCCTCCAGAGACCGCTGACCAGGAGAACTTACTCGTGGCTTAGAGATTCACGATCCGTTTTGGGTCCAAGGGAATTCCTTAACATTGTGCCAGACTCCGTTTAACCTTGAAAGAGGAGAGAAGGACTGGACCAGGACCACAGCCCCTTCCCCAGGGCTCTCCGTGACACTCGTGTTTCCTGCATATCCAGAGCTCGGTATTGCCTGCAGAAGCCGCTGGTGGGGCGAGGTTGCTATGGGGACAGGACACTGGGGACCGGGACCAGAACCACCCTACGCAGAGGAGACCAGGGCCGAGACACTGGAGAGGATGGTTCCAGGATCAGAGGTGAGAGGGAGGTTGGTCTGTCATAGCCGGGTCATCCGGGTCCATCCTGCCTCCCGTTCTCACATCCACCTCCATGCACACTATCTCCCAGCTTCTGAGTGTCCAAGCATCCACCCTAGGGACACCCCAGACCTGCATGTCACAGGGCATAAAAGAAAGAGAAAAAGACACGGTTCTTTTCGAGATCATGCAGAATTATGCAGACACAGGATACAAAAGTCCTGGTCAGAGTTCAGAAACCATCCCTTCACTTTCAGCTCCTCTCTGATTGGGCAGTTTCCGAGCTAGGATCCGCTGATTGGATAAGGGTACAGGCCACCGCCCTTCTAATCTTGAGTGACAACAGATGCGATCAAATGGCGCTAGAGGAGGCAAGAAAAAAGAAAAACATTTTTTTGATTGTAGCATTTTGAGGTTGAGTTGTCTCCCTGAATGGGAATTTGGGGGAGGGGAGGAGCAGGTGTGGCGCGCATTGGGGAGCCTTCTGGGAACTCTGGCACAGGAGTGCCACCTGGTGGCTTGGTCACTGAATGGCAGGACTTCATCCCAATCTGCAGTGGCTGCAAAACACTCCAATGTTCCCTGTGAGTGGTGTCAAGGTGCATCTACATTTTTTGCCCTGCAGGAGAGTCACTTTCACCAGTGACATGTTGGAGAAACTGGCCTATGCCACACTCAAGTACTAAAGAAATAAGCCCCCCTAAAGAAGAATTTAAAAAATAAATACTAGGGGAGGCAAGAAATAAGCGCCCCCTCCATGCTCCTGTAGAAAAGAGTGTAGGCCGCACTGGGTGGCTCAGCCTGTAATCCCATCACTTTGGGAGGCCGAGGAGAGTGGATTGCGTGAGTCTGCGAGTTCAAGACCAGTCAAAGCAACTTGGCAAGACCTCATCTCTACAATAATCAAAAAAAGAGCCAGCCTTGCTGAAAGGACAGATCGAGAGTGGGAAGCCATTTTCCATCTTGTTCTTAAACCCTGACACAATGATGAGAAAGTAGAAGCTAGACTTTTGGAGAAATGCACACTTTAGGTGTAATTGACTTTACCGACTTTGTCTTCTCAGAAACATACTTCCAGGTTTCTGAGGTATCTCATAGTGCAATCAAGCTTGCCTAGAGTAAAGGGAATTTACAAGGTCTAAGATATCACACCTTGATCAAGGTCTGTAAAAGTTATAAAACCTGTAATTACAAAAGTTATGACCCGCCCAGAGGGGGAGCAAGAGGGGACTTAATCTTCCAGTAGACCGGGCCCTTTCTACAGGGAAGTCAAGGACTCCCCAAAGCTACCTACTAGGAATGCCTAGGAGATAAGGAGGAAGTGCACACTCCATTAGCTTCAAGGAATGTCGTTTGGGAAGATACAGGAAAATTAGAATCCTTGTCACACCCTTCTCTAGGGCCTATGATAATGTGGGTGAACATCAATGGGTCTCTGTGTCACAGGATCTCTAAGACATCCACAGGTGGTCGATATGCAAGTCACAGGTGGTCACGTGCAGTCACGAGCAACATCTCCAAAGAAAGGATTTAAGCCAAGACCCGGGGGCTACAAGTCCACACTCACTTGTCTGTGGGGGGTGAACTTTTCTTAAATAAATCTTTTCTTCTTTCACCTCTGTGTGTTGCAATTCTTTGCAATTTACTCAGATCTCTGGGTTCCCAGTGTGCACCACCTTTTGCCAGCCCCAGCAGTGCTGCGTGCCTCCCTGCACTTCTCCACCCTCACCCTGTCTGCCAGTACCCTAACACTTGGTATCACTCATCTGTAGTTCCAGCTACTTGGAAGACGGGGGCCAAAGGATCGAATGAGCCCTGCAGGTCGACACTGGGGTGGCCAAGAGCATGCTGCTGTACTCCAGCCTGGGTGACAGAATGACACTGCAACTCAAAATATATATATAGAGAGAGAATATAAAAGACTCATGTTATGCAATCAATGATCCTGGAGCAGTTAAGCTTCTAAAATTGGCTCCCAACCACATATTATATAGACCTCCCAAAGGATATTGTGGGGATCTGAATGATGCCATAACTGAGCCAGGTCTTAGAACCCATGTCCATCCAGAAGGATAGATCTGGTTATTCACTATTGTAAGAACTCATCTCTATCAGTTTGGAGAGATCTGGACGCTCACTATTGTACAAAGACAGCACTGTGCAGAGCAGGCTGCAGGAGGGGCTGCTGAGAATTCATTTGCTAGAATAATTTTTTGTTGTTGTTGTTCTCCTGAAAGCACAATGAGATAAGAAAAAGGAACTGGATGATTTTCAGTAGCTGCAGAACTCAACAAAAAATGGAGAATCCTGCCTGAAACCAGGGGATTGAGACCAGCCCAGGCAACTTGGTGAGACTTTGTCTCTACAATAAAAAATAACAAAATTATCTGGTTGTTGGGTGGGTGTGCCTGTAATTACAGATACTTGGAAGGCTGAGTGGAAGGTTTGGCACTGTCAACCAGCCTGGGTGAAAGAATGAGACTCAAACTCAAAAAAATAAAAAAAATAAAAAAGAATCTCTCAGCAGCCAGATGAAAAAAAGTGGATAGACTACTGACTGTGAGATGCAGCTAAGTCCTACTCTTGCATAGTCAGGAAATCTTTTCCTGTATGCAGCTCTTGTCCCCACCATAGAGCATCTTTGCACAAAGCGAGGCCACATTTTTAATTTCTAACCATGAAAGAACCCACCAAGTATGGCAGACCTACAGACTTGGCTTCCTGGGCCCACACTTGCTAAATTTTCATCATTCCTATAATCTGGAGCATGTACCAAATCCTGAAGTCATGGCCCCAGGACTGTGTACTTGGCCTCAGACTTCTGCCTCATTGGAGGTCAGGTAATGGACATTCGGGGCACAGAAATTCAGCCATCACTGCCTCCTTGAGTGGATAAGGTTGATGGCTTGTCTGCGGGTTTCTGCTCACCCTCATCGATGTCCTGGTTGCTCTTCAAGCGGGGTGACATCACTGGTTTGGCCCTCCTGGGCATGAGTGAGCCCCAGGTACCCACACACCATTCCAAGGGTTCTCACCCTGCCTTGGACCAAATTCTAGTTTTGGTCAGGGCCACAGTTTCCCTGTATGATCATCCTAGGTATCCCTAAATCACATTTTCTCCCAGAAGTCATGTTGAGACCAGGTTGGGTCCTTCAG
>NW_006969921.1:0-887 GCF_000164805.1 Carlito syrichta | reverse complement strand
ATGCTTGCTGTTTTGTTTCTTTTGCTACATTATTCAAGTGTAATAGTTACTATATGATTTATAAAAGAAATTAATGATGAGGTATTGGCTTAATGAGATATAGCATAGTATTAAAGTCCAATCATTAGATTATATAAAAATTAAAGTTTAGACATATGAAACATGAATTATAGTAAAGTTTTGTAGTTTAAGAATAAGTTTTAACTGAGTTATAAGGCATTATGTTCAATCATAATAGGTTAATAGTATAACTGACAGTTAAGTCATTTAACTAAACTTATAGATTATAGTATAGTGTTAAGTTGATAATATTAATCGTTAAAAATATTGGGAGTCAGTGAACTTGGATTGAACCTAGAGTTAACTCAGGAAAGTTTTTTGTATTAATCAGGGTATAGAACAAAGAGTATAATATGAATGATTCATTGAACATTATGGAAAACACTTTGAACGATTTGTATTGAAATTGTGCACCTGTGACCTTAATGTAAGCACAGCAGGCATCATGGAATTCGAATTGTCTGCTTGGAAATTGCAGATCTCGTGGTGGTCTTGTGATGCATAGTTTGTAAAGCACGAAACTTGTACGCCCCCAGTGAGTGATTATCACATTGCTGGAGGGTATGGAAAATGGTATATAAGTTGGAAAAGGTTTGAATAAAATCGGCTCCAGTCCTGATCAGACTGTTCCCAGAAGAACTGCCTCCAAGTAGTTTCTTCTCGCTGTCCAGATTCTCTGGTGCGGGTCCTAACCGACCCTTGGTCAGTGCTGGTCACCGACAGAAGAGCTCCGACAGAAATACTCTTTCTTGTTATGTGGTTTGGAATCAATGAGGCCATGACTGGAAATAATGGTACCACTCCATGATTTTCTATAAGGTCCTGTA
>NW_006969920.1:0-361 GCF_000164805.1 Carlito syrichta | reverse complement strand
TGATCCTACTTGCCTTATTAGTGCCGTCTGTTCCTACTTCACTTATTAATGCCGTCTGATCCTAATTGCCTTATTAGTGCCGTCTGATTATACTTCCCTTATTAGTGCCGTCTGATCCTAATTGCCTTATTAGTGCCGTTTGATCTTACTTTCCTTATTAGTGCCTTCTGATACTACGTGCCTTATTAGTGCCACCTGGTTGTACTTGCCTTATTAGTGCCGCCTGATGTTACTTGCATTAATAGTGCCGTCAGATCCTACTTCCCTTCTTAGTGCCGTCTGATACTGCTTGCCTTCTTAGTGCCGTCTGATACTACTTGCTATCTTAGTGTCTTCTCATATTACTTGCCTTCTTATTGTC
>NW_006969919.1:0-695 GCF_000164805.1 Carlito syrichta | reverse complement strand
GTGTGAGGTTTCCTGAAGGAGAGATGGAGTAGGTGAAAGAACTTATGATGAAAATAATATAATTGGACACCCGCTTGCAGGACGAACGCCTGCAGGACAGATGACATTTATTGTTAGTTAACAGAAAGTTTTTATACCATTCATAAATTTTATCTAGATTTTCTAACTTACTCACATACAGGCTTTCTTGCATTTTCTAATAATCTCGTACATGTCTTCAGGGTTGGTTGAAGCATTGTCTTGCTGATTCTCTTTATTCACATTCCAGCAGGTTGAGGCTGTGGTGGCCGGGAGTGGCCACTGCACTCCAGTCTGGGTGACAGAGTGAGACTCCAACTCAAAAAAAAAAAAACAAACTGTGGTGTATTTATACCACACAAATAGATACCTCACCAATACAAATGAATGAACTAATGGTACATGAAACAACATTGATGCATTTCATGGAAAATTCTACATTTGTATTGCTGTTGTGTTTATACAGGCACAAACATTGTGCATGACATTTTGAATAACGTTTTGAGAATTTTACTAATGAAGAGGAGCAGGAACATGGATACATTTCAAAAACTCCATTTGGTTGAAGAATGCACTTGGAAATTTGCAAATAAAAAGGATGATTTTGCCAGACCCTACAATGACTCCCTAAGTCCAGCAGTCTTCATAAATTCCTGTGAGTTGCTGGTGGTGGAGGG
>NW_006969918.1:0-785 GCF_000164805.1 Carlito syrichta | reverse complement strand
TGCCATCTGATTTGTGGAGTCTTCCAACTCATGAACGGGCATATCTCTTCCTTTATTTAGATACCTTTGCTTTTTTTTTTTTTCAAACAGTGTTTTATAGGTTTCAACATCGACTTCCTGAATGTGTTTTGTTACATGTATGCTAAAGTTTTTCTTTTCTTTTCTTTTTTGGAGTTGGAGTCTCACTCTGTTGTCCAGACTGGAGTGCAGTGGCCGCTCCCGGCCACCGCAGCCTGGACCTGCTGGGTTCCGGCGATCCTTCTGCCTCAGTCTTCCAAGTAGCTGGAACTACAGGTGCGCGGTACCACGTCCAGCTCATTTTTGATTTATTGTAGAGATGAGGTCTTGCCAAGTTGTGCAGGCGGGTCTCGAACCTGCGGGCTCAGCCAATCCACTCACCTCAGCCTCCCAAGGTGTGGGATTACAGACTGAGCCACCGAGCCCGGCTTCCTTTTTTTTTGAGCAAGCAAAAAATGGTATTGTGTCCACATGTTCATTGCTAGTATATAGGAATATGGTTGATTTCAATATGCCAATCTGGTGTCTTGTACCTTGCACAAATCACTTATTATTTCTAGGAGATGTTTTTTTGTTTTTTGTTTTTTGTTTTTTAGAATCCTTGTGATTTTCTATAAACATGCTGTGTTCAATTAGGGCCAGTTTTATTTCTTCTTTTACTGTCTGTATGCTTTTAATGTCTTTCTTTCCCCCCACGCTGAACTTGCTAGAGTGTCAAGCTCCATGTTGAGTGAGAGCAGTGAGTGCAGACATTTTGCCTTGTTCCT
>NW_006969917.1:0-301 GCF_000164805.1 Carlito syrichta | reverse complement strand
TGGCCATCCAGCTTTCTAGCTAGGTAGCTAGATAGTTAAGTCAACTAGTTAAGTCAGCTGACTAGCTAGGTAGCTAACTAGTTAAGTCAGCTAGGTAAGGAAGCTGGCTAGTTAGTAAAGTCAGTTAGTAGAGTTAGCTGGCTAGCCTGCTACCTAGCAGTGTAGCTGGCAAATTAAGGCAGGTACCTAACCAGCTGGCTAGCTAGTTAAGTAACCTAGTTAAGTCAGCACACTGGACAGTAGGTTAGCTAGCTAGGTAGGTAGTTAATTCAGCTGGCAAGCCAGAAGATTATGTAGGTTG
>NW_006969916.1:0-485 GCF_000164805.1 Carlito syrichta | reverse complement strand
TCTGAGGAAGCAGTTGTGGAGGATATCAGTCATGTGGTACTAAGATGGTATAGGACATGTTATGGGACACTGATCACAGAGTAATGCCAATCATTGGTTCACCTATCACAGAGGAGGAGCAGTCACTGTCACACCAATTTGGGAGAAGGGCCAGGCACTAATCACCCATCACAGAGATGTGTTAGTCACAAGGACACCAAATACAGAGGAGGGTTAGTGACTGGGAAAACAATAACAGATGAACGCCAGGCACTGGGTATTCATCACTCATTAAGACCAGTCATTAGGGCATGCTTCACAGAGGAGGTTCGGTCACTGGACCACCCAGAGCAGAGCCAGTCACTCTGGTATTCATCACAGAGTATGAGGATCAGTCACAAAATCACCCATAAAGAGGTTTATTCACTGGGACACTTATCACAGAAGATGGCTTTTCACTGTGGCACCCATCATAGAGGAAATTCAGTCATTTTGTCAACAGTCAT
>NW_006969915.1:0-971 GCF_000164805.1 Carlito syrichta | reverse complement strand
AAAACTTTTATACAACTGTATTTTTTTTAATCTCTCTGTTTTATTTTTTTAAATATATGTGCTCATATTTTTCTCATCTGTGATTTCATTCCTGTTCTATTTTCCCTGGCGTAACACATTCATAACCTGTGGGTTCCACATCCATGGGCTCAACCAACCTTGAATCAAAAGTATCTGGGAGAAAAAAAAGAAAGGGTAGTCACATTGGTACTGAACATGCACAGACTTTGACTTTTTTCTTGTTATTATTCCCTAAGCAATACAGTATAACAACTATTGGCATAGCATTTACATTGCACCAGGCAGTGTGAGTAATCTAGAGATGACATAGAGTATACAAGAGGATTGAGTAGGTTATATACAAATACAACATCATTTTGTATCAGGGTGTGAGTATCTGTGGATTTTGGTATCATGGGGTGGGTCCCAGAACTGATCTCTCATGGATGCCAAGGGATGGTTGTAATTTGTTTTCATTTTTAAAATGGAAGTGGTTTCCAAAATTTGTTTTAAATGTGAGATTTCCGGCTTTTGCTATTGAGGGGTATGGAAATTGTGGTTCAGACAGATGGAAAGTAGTATGTTCTTATGGGAGGAAGGCAACTGGAAACAGTTCAGTGTCTTCCACGCCAATTTTCACTCAGTGCAGAAATGGATTTTTGGGTACATATCAAAAGTGCAGAAGTTTCACTTAAAGTTCTATCAATGCCATTCATCTACTCATTTCCCATACATCCAATGACCTCCTGCTAGGACAGGTCCAGAACCCTTGACTTCCTATCTCTATCTCCCAGGCACCCTTGGGATGCCACTGTCTGGTGAGGAGACAACTCCACCCTCATGGCAACCTAGCACACGTTGCATAGCGGTTAACTTGCAGCTCTCTGAATTTCAGCTCCTCTTCATTGTCCAAGGCAGCCCTGAAATGCTCATTCAGGGCCAATGGTAAACAAGTTGGTTTTAGGATGGCT
>NW_006969914.1:0-411 GCF_000164805.1 Carlito syrichta | reverse complement strand
GGCTCCAGTGGTTTCCCACCTCGCCCTGCCAAAGCCACAGCCTGACTTTCTGTCGATCCACCATCTTTCAGGAATTCTGGGTCAAAGCCTGGGGCCTTCTTACCAAATGATCTTTGTCTGTTCACAATGATCCCAACAGCATACACAAATAGATCCTCTTCTTTTTTTCTTTTTTTCCTCTTTTTCTTTGAGTTGGAGTCTCACTCCATTGCCCAAACTGGAAGGCAGTGACTCTCTTCCGGCCACTGCAGCCTGGGCCTGCCGGGTTCTGGAAAGCCTATACCCACCTACAGGTAAGTCAGAATGGCAGGCATGTGCAACCACGCCTGGATCATTTGGGATGGAGGGTAGAGATGACATCTTGCCAAGGTTCCCCAGGCTGTTCTCAGCAAGAGAACTTAGGCTGGCTGG
>NW_006969913.1:0-353 GCF_000164805.1 Carlito syrichta | reverse complement strand
TTCCTGACTTTACTAGCTAGCTGTGTAGATAGCTGAGTTGCTAGCTGACATAACTAGTTAGCTGGCTAGCTAGCTGATTTAACTAGCTGACTAGCTACTTTGCTGAATAACTGGATAGCCAGCTGACTTAACTAGTTAGTTAACTGCTTGACTACATGGCTAGCCAGCTGTCAATTCAGCTGACTTAAATAGGTGACTTAACTAGCTAATATACCAACTAGCAGCCTGACAACTGCCTAAGTACCTAGCTAGCCAGCTGGATAGCTAGCTGACTTAACTAGTTGGCTACATATCTAGCCAGCTGGCTAGCCAGCTGACTTACCTAGCTAACTTAAGCTAGCATGTTTGCTAGC
>NW_006969912.1:0-327 GCF_000164805.1 Carlito syrichta | reverse complement strand
TCTTTCTTGTTTGCTGTACCATGCCTACAGTGGGCTAGATCCTGTTCCTTGTGATTTCTCATTTATGATGAGCATGTTATTTTGACTCTCCATCTCTTTCTGTAACCCTGCATATGCCCCCTTGTTGAAATTCATTCTTTGGGTTGTATGTTTGTTTGTTAAGTTTTTCTGCTTTATTATTTCCCTCCCTGGCACAAAGTGTTCTTGGAGAGGTTTTTTCTTTTGATCATGGTGCATTTTCACCCAGATCTGAGACACGGCCTCTGTTGTCTGCATGCTGCCTTGTGACCTGTTTATCATGTGTTTTTCTGAGCCACATCTTTGTTA
>NW_006969911.1:0-345 GCF_000164805.1 Carlito syrichta | reverse complement strand
CAATTTCCTGGGTTGTTGTGGTTTATTTAGTGTCTCAATGTTTTCTTGTTTTAACCTGGGAAGGTTGTGTGATGTCAGAGAGTCTTCCATTTCACTTTGGTTATAAAATTTGTTTCTATGCAGGTGTGCATAATAATCTCTGATAATCTTCTGTATTTCTATGAGGATAGTAGGGATTTGATTTTTTGCTTTTCTGATTGTGTTTATTTAGGCTTTTTTTTTTCTTTTTCTTGGTCATTCTGGCTAGGGGTCTGTCAATCTTGTTAATTCTTTCAAAGAAGGAGCTTTTTTTGTTTTGTTGATGTTTTCTATGATATTTTTGTCTTCTAAATCCCAATTTGGGCT
>NW_006969910.1:0-517 GCF_000164805.1 Carlito syrichta | reverse complement strand
CTCTACCTCTTTGAGGGTAAAATATCTACCCTCAAAGAATTATTTAGAATTCTTCTGTGCGGGAGATTTGTGTCATTTTACCATTTATTTATTAAATACTTGGTTTATATTAGTAGGGACTCAAGGATATTTATTTTATACTTTTACATTATTATCAAATATTGCTTTATTTATTTTGTTGCTGAAGTTGTTTTAAATTTGACCAATGGAAACTTTCTACTTATGCATATGTCCCTTTGACATACCCCCATCATTGTCTTTTCTTCCTTCCTTTCTTTCTTTTCCTTTTTTTTTTTTTGAACTTCCTTGCTTTTTAGCACCACAGACTGGTTCAGTATTATCTTGTATTTTTCCAGCTCCAGTTATAAATTCAGTCATTTCTCCATGGAGACCTTAATTCCTTTTATTGTTACTGGAGTGTTATTTCCTAAAGGACCTCTCAGCTGACACAAAAGGAAACATATGTATACAGAGCATACATCTATCAATATATCTATCTAGAACCATGTGGAACTAT
>NW_006969909.1:0-355 GCF_000164805.1 Carlito syrichta | reverse complement strand
GTTCACAATAACAAAAACATGGAACCAACCATGCTACCCATCAAAAAAGGACTGGATTTTTTAAAAAGTGGTACATATACATGATGGGATGTTACACAGCCATAAAGAAGGGCAAAATTATGAACGTTACAGCAACATGGATGGACTCAGAGTCTATAATACTGAGTGATCTATCATAGAAACAAAGAATTGAGTGTCACATGTTCTCACTCATAAGTGGACATTGAGCAATTGTTGTAATACTATAAGAAAAGAATTGGCAGTAGTGGGAAACTGCATTGAGCAATTATTGTAATACTATAAGAAAAGAAGTGGCAGTAGTAGAGGGGTCAGGATTGGCAGTAGTGGGAATCTA
>NW_006969908.1:0-467 GCF_000164805.1 Carlito syrichta | reverse complement strand
GCTCTCAACAATTGGGCTTTTGGTTTTCACATTTTAATGACTACACTGGTTAATACTTCCAGTGTTTTTTGGTTCTCTTTCTGCCTTATTTTTATATGGAAAATATTTAATTTTTCCCTCAGGAATCCAGAAGAAAAAAGCCAGTGGAAAGACGCTAATACAGAGTGCATATGGGCCCATCTTTTCGAGCCGAGTTTCATTACGACTCATGTCCGGCATGAGTCAGGCATTTTAATCTCACTAGGCATCTACCTAGCCATTGTACCTAACTGATTAAAAAATACTCCTCTTTTGCCTTTCCAGTTGGGTCTACATTCCATTTCTTCAAACAATTTCTTAGGTAATACCCATGAACTAGATTGGTCTCCCACCTACATTCTAACTAACTACAGAAATACCACTGCTTCCTCACACTCTGTGAGCTCAGTATTAACTGCCGAAGAGTGAATCATCTTTTCCCTTTAGCT
>NW_006969907.1:0-360 GCF_000164805.1 Carlito syrichta | reverse complement strand
GGGTTCAAGACCAGCCTGGGAAACTTGGCAAGACCTCGACTCTACAATAAAATAAAAAAAAAACTAGCTGGATGTGATAAAGCATGTCTGTAGTTCTGGCTACTCAAAAGGCTGAGGAGGAAAGATCGCCGGAGCCCAGCAGGTTGACTCCGACTCAAAAAAAAGAGAAAGAAAAAAAGTTTTTTGAGGAACCCCATACTGTTTTCTACAGTATCCACACCTTTTTACATTCCTATCAGTGGTGAAGAAGGGTTCCAATTTCTTCACATCCCCTCTAGCACTTATTATTTTCTGTTTTTGTTTGTTTTTGTAGTAGACATCCTAATGAGTGTGAGATGGTATATCATTGCAATTTTGGTT
>NW_006969906.1:0-361 GCF_000164805.1 Carlito syrichta | reverse complement strand
ATTACATTTCATGTCATGTCATGTTATTTCATGTCTATTCATGTCATTTCATTTCATGTCATGCCATGTCGCTTCATTTCATGTCATGTCATTTCATGTCATGTCATTTCATGTCTTTCATATCATTTCATGTCATGTCATTTCATTTCATTTCATGTCATTTCATCACATTTCATGCCATGTCATGTTATTTCATGTCTATTTATGTCATTTCATTTCATGTCATATCACTTCGTTTCATGTCATTTCATATCATTTCATGCCTTTTCATTTCATTTTATTTCATGTCTATTCATGTCATTTCATGTCATGTCTTTTCATTTCTTTTCATGTCATTTCATTACATTTCATGTCATGTCAT
>NW_006969905.1:0-1000 GCF_000164805.1 Carlito syrichta | reverse complement strand
AAATCAAACTTCACCAGCCCCTAAATCAAACTGAACTAACTATACTTCTATGATAAAATGGTTACTTAAATTTTCTTAATCTATATAAACTATTTTCTAAAACCTATATCTATAAATTTCTAAAGGTCGCGTCAAGAGAAACTGTGACCTGTACTAAAGCTCCTCAATGTGACTCAAAGTCAAACTTAAATTGTGATAAAGCAAAAAACCATAAGTCGTGGGGAATGCGAACAATAGACTCCTAAGTTAGCTGTGTTTGTTCCGGTCTCAGAGTTTTCTGTTATAGCCAGCTGGAGCTTTTCTTGGTAGTTTGTACTAAATGGAAAAGGAGGGAGAGAATGGGTCAACAGCTCCTGAACACGTCCTAGCGGTCTCAGGGTCTACAGCCCTTCCTGGTCCCTAAAGCTCAGTGGGCCTCCGTGGCCGGCTCCCAACAGTGATCCTCTGTTTCGCTCCCACTGACAGTTTGTGCGACTTCAGGCCAAGCACTTTGGCTCATGGCCATCAGCCCTGCACCCTGGTAGGCAGAGGTGGGAGGCTGCCTGAGCCCAAGAGTCAGAGACCAGCCTAAACAACCTGGTCAGACCCTGTCTCAGCGAGAGGTACCCAAAATCGAGTCATGTGTGGTAGTCCCCAGAGTCCTGGCAGCTCAGGGCCTGAGGCAGGAGGAGCACCTTAACCCTACAGATTAAGGGCCTGGGAGCCAGGATCATGCTTCTGTGGCCCAACCCAGCTGACGGAGACTCTAGCAACAAAAAAGATGCCTTCACAAAGTGCACTCACATCTTCCCAGGGAAAGGTTCGCGTGGGGTGGGGACAATGGAGTGAATGAGAGAGGAAGGGCCCTCCCCACACCCGAAGCTGGGAGACAGGGCGACCCGAAGTTGGGCTGGCTATGACATTGCCTGACCGTCTTGATCAATATGTGCATGACAGCTGACCTAGCTCAGGCCCATCTGTTCCATGAGCTCACACACATCTTTGCCGTGGGACACGAGTG
>NW_006969904.1:0-418 GCF_000164805.1 Carlito syrichta | reverse complement strand
CTCCTCAATAATGTATGCTTCTGAGATTGTTCCTCCTCTGTGATTCGTGTCCCAGTAACTAACCTTTATATATGGTTGGTGTCTAAGTGACATGTTCTCCTTTTGATGCATGTTTAGGTGACTAAGCCTGTCCATTTTCAGTGCCACAGTGTTCCTTCTCTGAAATGGGTGCTCCAGTTACTAAACCTCATCCTTTATGGGTGCCCCAGTGACTAGCTCTTCACTGTGAGGGATGCTCCCTTAACTGTCCATCTGATATAGGTGTAACAGTAACTGATCCTCCTCTATTATGAGTGTTTCAAGGATGGTCCCACCTCTATGTTGGGTGTCCAGTGTCTGACTCTCCTGTCTGACAGGAGTCCCAGTGACTGGCCCTCCTTCTAGTGAGTGCCCTAGTGACAGATCCTCTTCTGTGTGG
>NW_006969903.1:0-419 GCF_000164805.1 Carlito syrichta | reverse complement strand
TATGTTCATTTTTGCATAATATATTTTGATTACTAGTTGCATTTTGGATTGTTATGTCTGCAGTATAAACAGATTTGTGTATCATTATTAAATATTATCAGAGAGTGGCTCTGACCAAGGGGGGTTGGACCTGAACTGGGGGAATCAGGACACGGTGAAGAAGAAACAACTCGGAGGCAGTTCTTCTGGGTCAGGTCTGGCCAAGACCGTTCTGATTTTATTCAAACTCTTTCCAGCTTATATACCATTTTCTATAACCTCCAGCAGTATGACAAACATCTGCTGGGGTGTACAAGTCCCACAACGCATAACGTACTTTACAAAATATGCATCATGAGACTTGTAAGTTCCAAGCAAACAATTAAGATTCCATGATGCATGACTTGCTTACATCAAAATAACAGGTGCATGATTTAAAC
>NW_006969902.1:7899-14570 GCF_000164805.1 Carlito syrichta | reverse complement strand
AGCCCTTCAACCAGTCAGCCTGTCTAGGCCTGTTGGACAAACTCAGCAATACCACATTAGAGATGCTTGCAGTTCTCTTACATGTTTTCAGTACTAAGTTGTTAAAATTGAGTATCATAGCAATGTTTATAAGGTGTCTTGTACTGGGTGTATTTTTAACTAATTATTTAACTGATGCCTTTTATGAAGGTTTTGTTATTCTTGAGCAGCCATCTTATTTGATGATTCTTGTATAATTGTCATCTCGTTGGTATGATGCATATGGTTTACAGATATTGTATGAGGCTAATGCTCTTTTAGAAAGACAGAAAAGATTTTTGGCTACTTTTAATTTTAGGAGTTACAGCTATAATAGCTATTTTTGAGCTGTAGCATTATCTAGAGAAGTTCATACAACTACGTTTGCTGATCGGCTGTATAAAAACATTTCTATTGCCATAGCTATTCAGGAAATCATAGACCAGAAGTTGGAAAGTAAGGTTAGTGCTTTGGAGGAAGGAGTTTTAGCAGTAGGGCAAGAACTTGTGACCTTAAAAAAGAAATTGGCTTTCTAATGTCACTCTGAGTTTAAATCTGTCCATACTTGGGACAAATAACTTGGAATTTGGAACCACTCAAACGTGAGTATAGACCTTACTAAATTACATCAAGAAATTCAGGCATCATTTGCTAACCAAAAAACATTAATGTCTATACTCATCAATGTGGGCATTTGTGGAGCAGTGATTCTTTTTTTGCTGTGTTTACTCCCAGTCATCTTCAGAGTGCTAAAGAAGAGTCAGCTCAATATGGAGTTTCATGGTTTTGTGCAAAAAAAATAAAAAAGGGGGAGATGTTGGGAGCCAGCCATGGAGGCCCACTGAGCATTAGGGATCAGGAAGGGCTGTTGACCCCGAGACCACTAGGATGCATTTGGGAGCTATTTGACCCCATTTCCTCCCCATTTCTACTCAGCACTAACCATATTAAGCTTCTGTGAGCTCAAAACATTAAAAACTCTGAGACTGGGATGAACACAAGCTAACTTTAGAAGCTCATTGCTCCCATTCTTCCACAAACTGCAGTTTCGGCTTTCACACAACTTGCAATGCAAAGTTGGGTCATATCTAAGAGCCTTAGTATTGGTCACAGTCTTCTGGGTTGTGATCTCAGGATTCACTGAAGTTGAATAAGGTGAAAATTGTGTAGAATATAGTTTTAGAAGACAGCCATTCTATTGAAAGAATGACACTAGATTACTTGCAGGTAGCCCACCGTGAACTTTGGACTGGGCCACATTCCAAACATTCTGGGATGGGCCACTTTCATTTGTAAAGTAAATACTTAAGCTTCTATAGAATTGTTTAACTTGGCATAAATCAATCAGCTTAGGATGAAAAAGGTTTATAGAATATGTCAGTCATGGATTAGGTTATCCTTTGTTATGGGATTTTAAGATTATCATATGAAAAGGGTTTAAAGACAATCATTGATTAAGTTTTCATGTATTAAGGTTTCTGGTGGGTGGGGGATGCCCCTCCCACATCTGACTTTGTGTATAAAAGACCCGTTGTAATTCCCAATAACACACATTGCTTCTTCACTAGACTGGAGTCCAGTCTCTTTCTTTCTCTCTCTCTCTTTCTCTCTTCTTCCCCCCAATCACCAATGCCGTCTCCACCTTTGGGGTACCCTGAACCCAGTGGAGCTGGTCTCTGGCAATCAAGTGCTCAGGAATGTGACCAAGATTGCTTATGCTCTGGGCCATCAGATAAGTCTTAATAAATATAAAAACTGAAGTCACAAAAAGTGTATTCTCTAAATAGTGGAATTAAGCTAGGAACCTGGAAAATTCCTAAATATTTTTGAAAACTCACACACATATCATTGGGTCAAAGAAGTCAACTGAAAATTATCAAAGATTTTAAATATAATGAAATAAAAACATATCAAAATGTATGGGATATAGCTAAAGCAGTACTTGAAGGGAAATTTATAACTCTACATGCCTATATTTCCAGGAACTGGAGGGCAGGGATGGAGTCCTCAGGAGTCTGGGTTTTCTGTTAAGGTCAGGAGAGAAGAATGGGATTATAATCAGTAAAATCAGCCTGGAGTGTAGTTATCTCCAGAACTTATCCCTGTCACCTAAACCTTGTCCTCATGAAAGTCATAAAAATGGATTCCTTAATAATTCCTATCTCCTCCTGATAGTTACAAGGCAGCAGCTCCACCTCCCCTTGCCACTGCAGTGTCAGAAAAAGACAAACAGAAAGTTTGACAATTCAAACATTCCTGATTCCATTAAAAAATCATCATCAGGCCAGGCTTGGTGGCTCAGCCTGTAATTCCATGATTTGGGAGGCCGGGGTGAGTGGATTGCCTGAGTCTGTGGGTTCGAGACCCACCTGGGCAACTTGGCGAGACCTCATCTCTACAATAAATAAAAAATTAGCCAGGCAAAGTAGCCTGTGCCTGTAGTTCCAGCTACTTGGAAGACAGAGGCAGAGGGGTCACCAGAGCCCAGCAGGTAAGGCTGTGGTGACCAGGAGCGGCCACTGCACTCCAGTCTGGGCAACAGAGTGAGACTCCAACTCAAAAAAGAAAAAAAAAGAAAAAAAATTTTCCAGGAGTGGTAGCGCACACCTGTAGTTCCAGCTACTTGGAACGCTGAGGTGAAAGGATCACCAGAAACCAGCAAGCCGAGGTTGCAGTGGCTGGGAGCAGCCACTGCACTCCAGTCTGGGCAGCAGAGTGAGACTCCAACTCAAAAAATAAAAAATAAAAGTCATTCATCATACCAAGAACTGAGAATATTTCAAACTAACTGAAAAAAAGGTAATTAATAGATGCCAACACACAGGTGACACCAATGTTAAAATTAACTGACAAAGATTTTAAAGCAGTAATGATAAAAAAAGATTCCACAAGCAATTATCAACACTTGAATAACTGAAAAAATAGAAGAGGGGTTCCAGTAAGATGGCAACGGCATAGATGGATTCATGAGATTTTCCAAACGTGAGTTCCCAAAAAGATTATTACTTTTCTTCCCCCACTCCCCTGCCCACCACCAGCCGAACTGGTCCAAGGCCTGAGGACCTTCGGTCCCATGCAAGGCTGGATATTGCAGCCCCCAGCTGCTGCTGCTCCACTATATGTGACTCCTGCGTGCACAGGAGTCCTGGGTCTTGGCTCCCTCCCTGGATACATCGTCTCATCCAGCACCCACCACCAAGCTGCTGGACACCCAGGAATGCTCTGGGCACCCACCCCCAGAGATACTGGTCCCATTTCTGGCTGAAGTAACCTGTGAGGGACCCAGGGCCACTCTCGCCGCCCATCGTCTGCCCTCTGGAGCTCTGGGCCCACCCTGGCTGAGTCACTCTGGGCACGATCCCATTCTTGTGTAAGGGAACAGCATATCTTAAGGAGGTGCTGATCAGAGGCTCTCAGCTCCAGAGGAGGGAACTACCAGCCCCCTCCTCCACATCAGCCTGCTGGTGGCACACTAGACCCAGCACCCAGCTGTGCAGCTGACTCCGGTGCCTCCCACTCCAGCACAGTTCATCACAGTTGATAACACAGGGACCCAGACAAGCAGAGAGAAAAGATCTACAAAAGTGAAGCTGCCACCTCGGCTATTCTCCAGGCAGAGATTTGCATTGCCCTGTCCACCTATCACCAGCTTCCACCTCGGTTTGCAAGGTAACATCGCTAAACAGGAGACAAAGTCCCTCCCCTGCTGAATCAGAGAAAGGCAACATCACAGACCTCCCAGGAAGTAGGCTAAAAAAACCCCCAACAAACTCAAGTTGACAGTAAATCTAGCTGCCTGCAAAGAAAACAAAGGGGAGAGACTGGAGATCAGAGCTGAAGAGAGTTTAGACCCTCAGGAAAGATTCCAGAGCTAGTCTGAGCTCTTATTTTGACTTTTGATTTTCTCATTTTGACTTTTTTGTTCACTTTTGTTTGCTTTCTGACGTACACTAACAGTTTCATGATTTTATTGGTCTGCCTCTGTGTAGCTACCAGTATACTTTAGGGAATTTTGCTCACGTGTTTTTTTCACATCTCTCCAGCCTTGTGTCTCTTTTTTACCTGTTAGTTGGTATGTATGTCTGTTTTCCCTCTCACTCTCCTCTCTTTCTAACTTCCTGTTGACCCCCCCTTCTTACATTATTTTCCTCTTTTGCATCTCCTTTTGATCCAGGGACCATACCTACATACCACTGCACAGACAGATCATAAGGCAGTGGGAAATATGTTCCAAAGTGCCCATACACCTGTTGGTGGATGCTGGAATCAGCATATAGATTCTGAATCACAGCTTTCCCCTCAATTAAACCTCAGAATGGCAAAAAGTACAGCCCGCAGCCCACACTCCAGCCTCAAAAGTGAACAAATAGAGGACCCTCATAAGAAAGAACAGGAGATTGCACAAGTGAAACAAAAGCAACCCCACCTTCCAGAAAACAGAATTAAAGAAGGGGAGAGAAAGGGGGAGAGAGAGAGAAATCTACACAAATGAAGAAAGACCAAAAGAAGAATATGGGTCTCTCCCAGACCCCTGAGAGGGCAGACACTGAGAAAACTGACTTCGGAATGCAAACAATGAAGAGCCCCCAGAATGACTGGTCATAAACTACAAACCTAGATATCAAGACATTAATGGAGAGATTTTAAAAAATTGAGGAGAGACCAGAAAAAACTAGGAAGGAGCTGATATCTGAGATAACAGTAATAAAGAATACTGTGAATGAAATAAATAAACTGGTAAACATGGAAAGCAGACTTACCCAAGCAGAAGAAAGAATCTCAGAGCTTGAGGACCAAAATAGAACTAACGCAAAATCTTAAAAACACAGAAAACAAGCTCAAAACCTTCAAGGGATAAGCAATTACTTCAAGAGACCAAACCTAAGAGTAATTGGCCTTCCTGAGGCAGAAAGAGAGACAGAGACCACAATGGAACAAACTTTTCATGACATCATTCAAAAAAACTTCCTTTATCTAATCAGTGATGCAAAAATTCAAACCCAAGAGATTCAGAGAACCCCTGCAAGACAACAAATGAGAAGACCAATCTCTAGACACATAATAATTCACCTAAACAAACTAGGCATAAAAGAAAAAATCCTAAAGGCAGCAAGAGAGAAAGGCCAGATCACCTACCATGGAAGACCAATTTGAATAGCAGCAGATTTATTTACAGAACCCTATAAGCAAGGAGAGCTTGGAGCCCTAACTTCAAAGTCCTAAAAAATAAACAATTTCAACCAAGAATAACCAACCCAGCCAACTTAAGCATCATCAGCAAGGGGAGAATAAAAATCTTTCCCAGATACCCAATCCCTAAGAACTTACACTGCAACCAAACTTCCTCTGCATGAAACACTTAAGAAAGTACTAAACACAGAAGAAAAGGAAAACAGAACAATGTTCTTCACAAGAGTACAGGAAAAAGAATAAAATGCACATGAACCAACAACCAAACCAAAAGAAAGACAAAAAACCAAGTGGAAGAACAACAACTCTATAAGAACTCTATGATAGGGATGAATTCTCACATTTCAATAATTAGCCCTAATGTGAATGGACTAAACACACCACTGAAAAGACATAGAATGACAAAATGGATAAAATACCAACAGACAATACACTGCCTTCAAGAGACCCATCTCACTAGAAAGGACATACACAGACTCAAAGTTAGAGGACGGGAAACAAATTTTCAGGCGAATGGAACACAAAAGAAAGGAGGAATCTCTATACTAATTTTAGACAAAATACTATTTAAACTATCAAAAATTATAAAAATACAGAACGCCACTACATAATGATAAAAGGTTCACTCCATCACAAGAAATATCTATCCTAAACATATATGCACCCAACATAGTTGCACCAATTTTCATAAAACAACTTCTAGGAAAAGTAAAGAACGATATTGACTCTAACACCATCATAACTGGGGACTTTAATACCCCACTCACAACCCTAGACAGATCATCAGGACAAAAAATCAGCAAGAGATCCAGAACCTCAATATGACTTTGGACCAAATGGACTTAATTGATACCTACAGAACACTCCATCCAAAGACTACAGAATACATATTCTACTCATTACCACACAGAACATCATAAATCAAGCATAAGCAAATATAAAGGACCAAAACTTTACCATGCACCTTCTCTGATCACAGTGGAATAAAAATAAACATTAACAAAAACAAGTTCTCCCCAAAACCCACAAAGACATGGACACTAAACAACATGATGCTAAACAACTCCTGGGTCAATGATGAAATCAAAACAGAGATCAAAAGATACCTGGAAACAAATGAAAAGGAAGAAATATCTTACCAAAATATCTGGGAAATCATGAAAGCTGTAGTAAGGGGAATTTATATCCTACAAATGCACATGAAGAAAATGGAAAGATCACAAATTAACAGCCTAACAAACCACCTAAGGAAACTGGAAAAGCTAAACCATAAAAACCCTAATTTCAGCAGAAGAATCCAGATCTCGAAAATAAAAGCCGAAATCCAGGACATAGAAGACAAAAAGATAATACAAAAAATCAATGAAACAAAAAGCTGGTTCTTCGAAAGGATAATCAAGATCGATGGTCCCCTAGCTACACTGACCAAGAAAAAGAGAAAAAATTCAAATAAGCACTATCAG
>NW_006969902.1:0-7386 GCF_000164805.1 Carlito syrichta | reverse complement strand
GCAACAAGATTCTAGCAAACTGGATTCAACAACACATCTCAAAAATCATCCATCATGACCAAGTTGGCTTCATCCCTGGGATGCAAGGCCGGTTCAACATTCATAAAACCATAAATGTAATTAAATACATTGACAGTTGTCAAAACAAAAACCACAAGGTTATATCATTAGATGCAGAAAAAACTTTTGATAAAATTCAGCACTCCTTCTTGATAAAAATCCTTGAACATCTAGGCATACGGGGAACATACCTCAAAATAGTAAAAGCCATCTATGAGAAACCCACTGCCAGCATACTCCTAAATGGACAAAAATTGGAACCATTTCCCCTAAAAACTGGAACAACAAGGATGCACACTCTCACCCCTCCTGTTCAATATAGTATTGGAAGTCCTGGCTAGAGCAATCAGAGAAGACAAGGCAATCAGGGGTATCCAAATAGGAAAAGAGGAAGTCAAATTATCTCTCTTTGCAGATGACTTGATTGTGTACCCTGAAAACCCAAGAGAATCTGTCAAAAACCTCCTTACACTGATAAAGGCCTTTGTCAAAGTCTCAGGATATAAAATAAATGTGCAAAAGACAATCGCATTTCTTTACACCAATAATAAACATACAGAAGCCTAAATAAAAAGTACAATTCCATTCACAATAGCCACAAAAAAAATGAAATACCTTGGAATCTTCCTAACCCAAGTTGTGAAAGACCTTTACAATGAAAACTACAAAACTCTGCTCAAAGAAATCTAAGATGACAATCACAAGTGAAAAAATATTTCATGCTCATGGGTTGAAAGAATCAATATTGTAAAGATGTCCATCTTACCTAAGGCAATATACAGATTCAATGCAATACCCATCAAATTACCAGCAACATTCTTCTCAGACCTAGAAAAAACAACACAGGAATTCATATGGAAACATAAATGACCAAGAATAGCCAGAACAATCCTCAGCAAAAAACAAACAAACAAAAAAAAAAAAACCAAAGCAGGTGGTATCACATTACCAGACTTCAAACTTTACTATAAAGCTACAATCATCAAAACAGCTTGGTACTGGTATAGGAAGAGGTTTATAGATCAATGGAATAGAATTGAGATTCCAGAAGTGAAACCTCAATATCTCAACCATCTCATCTTCGACAAAAATTAACTCCAAATGGATCAGAGACCTAAATGTAAAACTTCAAACCATAAGAACCTTAGAAAATGAAGGACAAACCCTCATGGAAATTGAAACTGGCATCCAATTCCTGAACAAAACCTGAAACCCACAGGCCATAAGAGATAAGATAGACAAGTGGGACCTCATTAAACTGACAAGCTTCTACAAAACCATCAAGTGAACACGGAGACAGCCTACAGACTGGGAAAAAGTATTTGCCAACTCCAGGTCTGACAAAGGCTTAACATCTTGGATCTACAAGGAACTCAAACATGCTGAAAAGAAAAAAACAAACAACCCCATTATAAAGTGGGCAAAAGATATGAACAGACATTTCACAAAGGAAGATATCCGAGCAGCCAACAGACACATGAAGAAATGTTCAACCTCACTAATCATCAAGGAGATGCAAATCAAAACCACACTGAGGTACCACCTAACTCCAGTCAGAATGGCAATTATCAATAACTCAAAAAATAACAGCTGCTGGAGAGGGTGTGGTGAAAAGGGAACACTTCTACACTGTTGGTGGGAGTGTAAACTAGTGCAACCTCTGTGGAAAGCAGTGTGATGCTTCCTAAAATCTCTAAATATCAACCTCCCATATGACCCTGCAATCCCCCTACTGGGAATATACCCTGAAGAACTCAAATCACTCTCTCAAAAAGATACCTGCACACGAATGTTTATCGCAGCATTGTTCACAATAGCAAGGACCTGGAACCAACCATGCTGTCCATCAAAAGAGGACTGGATTTTAAAAATGTGGTACATATACACGATGGAATACTATGCAGTCATAAAAAAGAACAGCATTATAAATTTCACATCAACCTGGTTGGAACTGAGTCTATAATACTTAGTGACCTCTCACAGAAACAAAGATCTCAGTATCACATGTTCTTACTCACATGGTGGAACTTGATCATCCAACGTATTACCATAAGAAATTGACTGATAGTGGTGGGAAACTATTGGGTGGGAGGGAAACGGAGATGGGATTAACAGTAGTAAACATTGGTCTGGGGATGGGGAGATACCTCTTATCAACAAGGGTGCCTGAATGGAGCATATTTGTATACTTAACCCTTAACTGTACCCCACAATATCATAATAAAAAATACTGATGATAAAAAAATTATAATTTTTGCAGTTAATAGTATTAACCTTCATGTGAAGGACAATTTCTCAGTTTAAGTAATTCATTATTGAAATACACATAGAGGACTAGTTTATTTGTTTTACAAGAAAATAAGTCTAGGTATTTATTGTCACTCTAGAAACTGAATGAAACATTTCTAAACTGTTTAATTTTAAATTCATGTTTCTTGCTAGGACATAGTGGAAAAATCACCCAAATAGTACTAAATTCACCAAAAAGATAAAGCCACATATGCAAATTCTAGATCCTCTATTCTAAAGGAAGTTGAACAGGGAAGATATAAGAAAGATATGTCTTTTTAAAGATTTATTGCATGAGCAGAGTGATGCTTTTAAATGAACTTTAGTGTTGTAAGGTTGCCCTGTGACTCATTTTGACTGGGATGTGGAGACCTCTTGGCTCCTGATTCCCACACTTGGACCACTTTCAGCTTGTAAACCTGGAATTCTGTCAAGGCCATGGGGAACATGACTCTGGGGAATTTGCTTTAGTGAAAAGTTAAGTGTGGAAGTATACATGCATGCCTGTGTGTGTGCATGTGCATGTGTGTATGTGCATCTCTCTCTCTCTCTCTCTGTGAGAGAGAGAGAGAGAGAGAGAGCTGGCAAATAAAATATCTTAGGCATCTACTACATTCCAGACATTAAATTATACCAGACAATCACAGATATTAAATTATTTAATCTTTACAACTCTGTCAAATTTACCCTCCCTCCCATTTTGCAGTTGGGGAAATTGAGTTTCAGAGACATTGAGTAATTTTCCCATGATTTCTGCCTACCAAGTGGCAAAGCTGGTGTCAGAATCACATTTGTCTGTTGTATCTGTTGTGGGGTGTGTGTAAACCCCAGAGAATTCTTATGGTTAGTGCTCTACTTATAACTGCATTTAGGAGTCCTTTTGGTGCCTGGCATGACATTTGAAAATAGGCTAAACTCAAAGTGTGGAGGGCTCACTTGTATGTTAAAGTCCCATGTGAATTTTTTTCTGTTACCTGGTAAGGTAGACTCTAAGCATTGGGATGGCATGGTGAGAACCTCTACCCTATGTGGACGGCACTCCCTGGGGTCTTGCTCCCTCATGCTGCAGCCTGGGTTCCCCAGTAAATGACTGTGAGCTGGGGGCCAGGATGATTGGTTTGTTTTATTAACTTTATCACCCTAGTAATTAGTCATGTGACTTTAGAGAAGTGTTGATATGCCTCGGATTGAACTCAAGTATCTAGTTCTCTCCACTTCATTGTCTCATCTTCCTGTGAAGACATAGGGGTATACATACATAGTTCATCCCAAGTATTGCAGAGATTAAGCAGATAGGCTGTGGTTCCATTATGACCAGACCTAATTTTTAGTTTTCACTTCAGCTTTATAATCTTGGACAACTCATCTCCATGTTCCAGTTTTCTCATCTGTAAAATGATTCAATAGTAGTACCCATCCCACAGGGTTGTTAAAACAATTCAGCTGACAAAGTCAAGTACATAGTAAGCACGCAGTAAATAATTTTTAAACTATCATTATAATTTTTAAACTATCACTTAACTCATGTTTTTTAAATGATTAAAAGAAATACTATATGCAAAAGTGAACTGTCTAGTGTTTTAAATGCTATTGGCAAAAGGGATGTTAAATAAAGGAATAATTTAAAGGTGACATAGAAACTTTATAGCTTGTTTATTTTCAGTATTGAAAAGAGTATATGTCATGCATACTAATATTTGGATGAAAAATGTAGGATACATAGGGAAGCTACATAAAAAATGAAATTTCCCCTGGGTGTTTTTTAAAATTTTTTGAGTCACTCTGTCACCCTGGCTGGAGTGCAGTGGCACACTCACAGCCACCCCAGTGTCAATCTGCTGGGCTCAGGTGATTCTTCTGCCTAAGCCTTCTAAGTAGCTGGAACTACAGGCATGCACCACCATGCCCAGCTAAGTTTTTTATTTATTGTAAAGATGAGTTCTCGCCAAGTTGCCCAGATTGATCTTGAAACCCTGGTCTCAGGCAATCCTCTCGCCTCTGCCTCCCAAATTACTGGGATTACAGGCATGCACCACCTTCCCTGGCTTTATTATTATTGTTATTGCTGTTGTTATTATTATTAGTAGTAGTATCATCATTACTGGAGATATCTTCATATAATCTGAAAAATAATTATTATACCTTGACTTAAAAATTGGGTGTTATATACTTTTAGACTGTTTTTAATGATGAATTTCATAAGACTAAGCAAACACAGAGTTTTGAAATATTGTTAAAATATCTATGACTTTGTTGTTTAGGAGCAGGTTTTCTCAGCCTTGGTACTATTTACATTTTGGGGATGGCTAATTTTTTGTTGTGTGGGCTGCCCTGTGCATTATAGAATATTAGCAGCCTTGCTGGCCTCTACCCACTAAAATGTTGGTACATGAGCCCACAGTTGTAATAACTAAAAATATCTCCATATATTGGCAAATGTCCTCTATAGTTAGAGCTGCCCCTGACTAAGAATCAATCCTTTAAAATACTTATTTTATATTAAAACTTCTGCATGATATTATCATATTAAAATATTTAACTTCTTCCACTAAAATTAGTTAAATGTATAGTGGGTGTATAAAAACACAGGGTGCCATGGGCTGAAATTTCTATTGGGTCAACTAATGAGACTTTAACTTCTGATAGTGACTTTCTTTTGTAATTTGTTAAAGAAAGCTAAATTATTGAGAAAATTAGTTTCTGGAAACAAATCCAATAACACTTGCACTGGAAATAAAATAAGTAACACTGCATTTAAAAAGTTACTGTTTTCATGTTTCTATGCCTGTGTTTGTAACACTAATTCAAGAAAGTAAATTTATCCTCTTAGTTGAATGTGATTTCATCTCAGTAGTTATGAGAGAGTCATTTATAATATGTATTGGCCTTCCAGAAGAATACAAGAATGAATATGGACACAACTCCTGTCCGCAAAAAATGTATACTCTAGAAGGGAATATAAAATGATATACTACTTCCTGTGATGATGTTATCAGATGTGCTGACAAATGACTATGGGCAGAATGGATTTCACAAGAAGCTAATGAGGCTTCAACTCCCAGGTTGCTCACATGCTGAGTCTCCTTCCAAATTTGTAATTGTAAATTTTTACTCTTAAAGAGACCCTCTGTGAACTGGGCATGTTTAAGACCCCACAGATCTGGATCTGTCCCTGAGCATGGGGTTTACAAGGCTGGAGATAAAGGGAGCCTGTGCTAGAGAAGATCCCTGAAGGCTGCCTTTTATTGCATATGTGGTTTTGGAAACTATATCTATGATGCTACTGCAAAAAGATCGATTGATTCTCGGGGAGTTGAACTGTGCCACTCCCCTCTGCTTTCCAGCCATTTTTATTTCTCCACATAAGTGAAGAATTCATAACACATAGCTTAGTGGTGGTGGAGGAAGTACACCCTCTGTCTTGTGATTTAAAATGTCCTTTGCCAGCACATGGATGCAGCTAGAGCTCATCTTCATAAGCAAATTATCACTAAAACAGAAAACTGAATACCACATGTTCTGTCTCATAAGTGAAAGCTAAATCCTGAATGCACATGGTCACAGGGAAGGGAAGAGCAGACTCTGAGGCACTCCTAATGGGAGGGGGGAGGAAGAGAAGGAAGGGCTGAAAAATTATCCACTGGGTGACAGGCTCTAGAGAAGCCCAAATCTCACTGTAAGCAATGTACTGTTGCAACAAAAATGCACATGTACCCCATTAAATCTAAAAAAAAATGTGATATGGCACAGAGAGTTGAAACTTATGAAACGGCAACAATAATAATATTGCCAGACTTAATTATAACATATAAATAAAATTAGTCAAGTATGGTTGTTCATGTCTGAAATCCCACCACTTTGGAAGGCTGAGGAGAGAAAATTGCTTGAGGCCAAGACCAAAAGCTTTCTTTTTCTTAAATGGCATTTTGAAATTTTTTATTTTGTCTGCCAAGACCCTGTTATCAAGCATATTTTTAAATCATATTTTATATTTTTTAATTTGAACAATTTCTATTTAAGTACATACATAGATACAGATCTATGTAGAAACTCTACCTCTTTTTTTGGGTATTATTCATTTTAACTGTTGTAAAAAACACACTCCATAAAATTTCAAAGCTTAAAAAATAATAAAGCAATGTCCACTGGTGTTGGATGCCTGATTGAAAGCGACAGGCCCCACATGCAAAAGCAAATCAGACAGGAAGGAGAGAGGATGTGTGTGTGCTTCAGGATTGGTGGGAGGTAAAGCAGAGTGTTTGGAGGGGGATGCTGAGTTGAAAGGTGCAAAGGAGAGGAAGGAAGCTCCTGGGCAGGGGTCACTGTCAAGGGCAGTGGCAAGGGCCCATGGGGGATACTGAGGGCTGCCTGGGTGTCTTGCCACAGCCACTGACTGTGGGAGCATCTGCACATTCTGGGATTGCCTCAACTCAGGGAGCATTTTCCTCATTCCATCAAATTCATTTCTCTTTGGCATGACCACCAGAATGCACAAAATTTGTTTAGCACTTTCTTTGGCTCTTAAGTTAGAAATTCATCAAGTTTCTTTTGTGAAGTTTTTGCAACTCTAAGAGATCCTCGATTTTACTCCTGCCCCATCTACAAGAAGCCAGTTCAAGCAGATTTGAACTACATTGCCATGGCGGACCTCAGGACAGCGCAGGCCCTTGGACACTGGGTGCTCCGTGGGGTTGCCCTTCCCTGTGAGTCAAGTAATATGTGGGGATTGTCCCTCATCCAATGCTTTGGAAAATGCAAGGTCTGAATTCTATTCCATTGATCTATATGCCTGTTCCTATACCAGTACCAAGCTGTTTTGATGATTACAATCATCAAACTTTATAGTAAAGTTTGAAGTCTGGTAATGTGATACCACCTGCTTTGGTTTTTTTGTTGTTGTTGTTGTTGTTTGCTGAGGAGTGTTCTGGCTATTCTTGGTCGTTTATGTTTCCATATGAATTCCTGTGTTGTTTTTTCTAGGTCTGAGAAGAATGTTGCTGGTAATTTGATGGGTATTGCATTGAATCTGTATATTGC
>NW_006969901.1:0-547 GCF_000164805.1 Carlito syrichta | reverse complement strand
GTGAGCATGCCACTGCACGCCAGCCTGGGCAACAGAGTGAACCTCCAACCCGAACAATAAGTAAAAATAAAACCAAAAAGCGTTTGTTTATAATTTTTTAGGTGTAAGTGCCAGGTTTCTGAACTAGACCAGAGACAGAAGCGGGAGCACCTACCACGAGGCCCTCCTTCCAGTGCTGGGGGGGTGCACAGGGTCTGCTGGCACGGACAGCAGGTGGAGGACCCTCCCGGCCAGGCCCAGCAGCCGTGCACGGATCTCCACGCAGCCCCGCACAGCGGCTGCAGGCTCTCCAGCTGCGCCAACGCCGTGTGCACCAGGGTGCGCCTCAGCGTGAACCATTGCTGAAGAAGACAGACACGTTATGGCCGCCAGCCCAGCAGCTGCCCTGCAACTGTCCGCCCCGCTCCCAGGAGTCCAAAGAGCCGCCCTCTACTGCCCCCACCGAGAGTGGACAGTCAAGAGAGCCCCTGCTCCGCGGGGTCCCACGCGAGGAGGGTTTCCAGGGCTTAGGTGTTGCAAAGGTCACAAAAATTTGCTTACAGAACCT
>NW_006969900.1:0-1758 GCF_000164805.1 Carlito syrichta | reverse complement strand
GGCTCTTCATTTAGCAGAGGACTTACATTTTGACACACACAAAGAAGGCCCAGAACCCACTCCTGGGAATAGAGAGGAGACAACTCAAAAACCTTGCATGAGAAGACAGAAGGAGCATGAGCACTGCAAGATGCTCTCTGATGGGGAGACCGGAGAAGGGAGAGAGGCCATCGGGTGGCACAGGAAAACCCAGAGCAGAAGGAAAGGAAGCTAGCTAAGGATGAATGAGGAACTTTCTGGAACAAGAGTGACAGCTTTCCATCACAGCATCTCTCTCTGCACTCTCCAAACCTTTGCAAAGGATCTGCTACCACAATCGCCATGCAGTGACCGGGCCGTGGGAGAATTAAGAAAGGGCAAAAGTCCAGGCTCACGGGGAGCTGCACAGAATGGCCAGCGCGTGCTGTGACCACAGGGTGTGCACCGTGTGCTCCCTCCCCGACTGCCTCTCCTGCTTCTCTCTCCCTCCCCAGCTGCAGTAGCTCCTGACCCCTTCTCAGCTTCTCAAACGCAGTGAGTGTCTCCCTGATCAGCGCCTTTCTGAGTCCTAGGCCCTTGTTAGCCCGGTCTTCTTTCCTAGAACACCTCTCCCCAACAGCCCTCCTGAGCCATCCTATGCTGAAAAGTCTGTTCACTTCACAACTCTTTGTCTCATGTTCTTGATGTCACCGTCTTTACCTGGAATTTGTTTGTGTATCTTTCCTACATTGTTTACCTCTGCATCAGCAGCATCTTATCTCATGTTCAATAAATATCTGCCAAGTGAGTAAGTTCAAACAGAAGCAAGAAAGTGAAAAGCCAAAGGTAGAATAAAAGCATATGGAGGTTCCAGAAGCAGGCAACAGCAAGCCATAACTCAGCATATGAGCCCGCATGAGTCTCCAGATGTCACACATGGCGTGCAAATGCCATGGAGTCGGTTGGAATATTAAAGGGGCCATTCTACTGAATATCTCAGAAGGAAAGCGAACTTGGGAGCATATGGAATGCATGCTTTGCTTTGTCCTAGACCTGGATCCTTTTTATCCATCCAAGTCCTATGCAATCTCATCCAATTCTCCATATAATGGCTGTTTGTTTTTATGTTTTATGTATGCATGGTTTTCCATAGTCACATGTGCTTGATAACACTTACAAAGCACTTATGTGTCAGGTGCCGTTCAGAGTATTTGATAAAAACTATCTTGTGCATTCCTCATCATAACACTACCAGGTAATTACTCATATCATCCTCTACATTGCTTCTTGTTCTAACACATGATGGAAAATTATCAAATAAGTATGAGATCAGTGAATCTAAGAAGTGTTCCTTGGAGCTTTTACCTGCATGATGTCTGGAGAAACTAACACGAAGGAAATCCTCCAAGGATTTTCCTATAAGTAACATCTTTACAGTCTGTAAAGGGAACACGTTTATTAAGTTAATGGCAGTTTATTTAATGCTACCTAGCTCTTTGAAAAGACTATCAAGTCTCTTATAAATCGGTATTTTATCCTGCCACTAAAGTTGCCATAATTACTCAGTATCTGGCCAGATGGCAAAAAATTTCCAAAGTCAGACCAGGTGTTCAAGAAGCAGTGATAATCACACAGCAGATGACTGTGGTGAAACTAATCTGAAGAGCTCTAACATTGGCGCAGCGGTGTTGCACGTGAAGCTGACCAATTTTTTTTTCCAAAGAGAAGTGAAATATACGCATGTACATGTATCGGTTCTTTTAACACAAGGTTAAATAAAAACAGGTGTGAGGAAGTAGT
>NW_006969899.1:0-765 GCF_000164805.1 Carlito syrichta | reverse complement strand
CAGTTTGTTTCAAACTGGACATAGTAGTCTCTGATAATCTGTTGTGTTCTTCAGGGTCAGTTGTGACTTGATCATTTGCATTTCTATTGTGCTTATTTGGACCTTTTTAAATCTTGTTCTTGGTCAGTCTAGCTAGGGTTCATAAATCTTGTTTAAGATGTCAAAAAATTAGCTTTTTGTCTTGCTGATTTTTTTGTATTATCCTTTTGTCTTGTATATTCTAAATTTGAGCTTTAATTTGTTGATCTGGATTATTCTGCTGAAGTTAGGGTTTTGGTGGTCTTGTTTTTCCAGCTCACTTAGGTGATTGGTAGTCTGTTAACCTGTTATCCTTTCATTTCCTTCATATGTGTTCATAGAGATATGAATTCCCCTCTTATTACTGTTTTCATGGCATCTCAGGGGATTTGGTAAGATATTTCATCATTTTTCTTTGGTTCCTGGTATCTTTGAATCTCTGATTTGATTTCCATGTTGACCACGGGATTCTCTAGCATCATGCTCTTTAGTGTCCATTTTGTGTGTGTGTTTTGGAGTAACTTTTTGGTGCTGATAGTTATTTTTTTTTTCCGCTGTTGTCTGAGAAGTTGCATGTCAGCATTTCAATCTTATGGAATTTGCTTATGCTTGATTTGTGATGGAGGATGTGGTCAATATTCGGGTATATTCCACGTGGTGGCGAATAGAATGCAAATTCCTTGGTTGTTTGTTGGAGTGTACTGTAGGTACCAATTAAATTCATTTTATCAAGTGTCATGTCGATGT
>NW_006969898.1:0-831 GCF_000164805.1 Carlito syrichta | reverse complement strand
GAGCTTGTTAAATCAGATGGCTAGCAAGCTGGCTAGCTATACGTCAGCTAGTTAAGTCTGCTGACTAGCTTGCTAGCTAGCTATGTAGAGAGCTAGTTATGTCAGCTGGGTAGCCAGCTGTCTAACTAAACAAGTCAGCTAGGTGTGCCAGCTTGCTAGCTGGTTAAGTCAACTAGTTAAGTCAGTTGGCTAACCAGTTAGATAGGTAGGTATCAAGTCAGTTAGGTCAGCTGTCTAGCCAGATGACTAGCTAGTTAAGTCAACTTGTTAATTTATCTGGCTTCCCAGCTGGCTATGTAGGTAGCTAGCTAATTAAGTCAGTTGGCTAACCTGCTGGTTAGTTGGTTAAGTCAGCTAGTTAATTTAGCTGGCCAACCAGCTGACTAGCTAGTTAAATCAGATAGATAAGTCAGCTGGCTAGCTAATTGATTCAGTTAGTTAAGTCAGGTGACTAGCCAGCTGCCTACCTGGGTAGCTAACTACTTAAGTCAGCTGACTAGCCACCTGGCTAGCTAGTTAAGTCACCTAGTTAAGTCAGCTCGCTAGCCAGCTGGTTAGCTAGGTAACAAGCTAGTTAATTCAGCAGGCAAGACAGTGGTATGCATCGGTAGCTAGCTAGTTAAGTCAGCTGGCTAGCCACCTGGCTAGCTATCGATGTCAGCTAGTTAAATAGGCTGGCTAGTCATATGGCTAACTAGTTATGTCAGCTAGTTGAGTAAGCTGGCTAGCCAGCTGGCTAGCTGGATAAGTGTGCTTGCTAATTCAAGTGGAGAGCCAACTCGCTAGCTAAGTAGCTACATAGTTAATTCACCTGGCTAGCCAGCTGGCTAG
>NW_006969897.1:0-662 GCF_000164805.1 Carlito syrichta | reverse complement strand
GTTCCACTTACATTTCTCGCTTTGAGTAGTCACTCATAAAAGACAAAAAGAAATTGATTTGTGGTTGCTAGATGATGGGGAGAGAGTAGGAAAGGGAATTATTTTTTTAATCTAGACAAAGTTTAAGTTTTACCAGACAAAAAACAGCATCCTATGTCCTGGTGGGTGGTGGTGGGGGTGGCAAAACAAAAGTAAATGTATTTAATACTTTAATGTCACCAAAACAGTATATTCAAAAAAATGATAAACTTTATATTGTGTGTATATTTTTGCAGCTATTAAAAAACTATCTCAACCAATCCTGAGAAAACATGTATAATATATGGTTTGTATGTATACGGCTGTGGTAATGGAGGTTGTTGAGAAAGTTAATAGTCACTCTTTTTTTAAGATAAAAGGGGTAAAAGAACAGACTGATAACAATTAAAATTTACTGATCACAACTTTTGAATAACTTGAAATGTTTACTTTTATAAAAATTTGAAATGGAAAGAATTTAAACTTGGCCTCAGATTGTAATTGTAGTTACTTTTATGAAAAATATAGTGGGTCACATATCAATGCTGACATCTTTTAATTAGCTAACCATGAATTTGAAACACTAAACTATGCTACCTTATAAATCAAAACTTAACAGAAAGGCAGGTCACGGAAACTCGGAC
>NW_006969896.1:0-698 GCF_000164805.1 Carlito syrichta | reverse complement strand
TGCTCACCGGAAAGCAAACACTGGAGTCATGCGTGGTGGCGCCCATGGTCCTGGCTACCCGAGATGTGGTGGACTCTGTCATGTGGTGATCTATGGGGGGCCAGCCCCCGCAGAGAGATTTAGGGTATCCTTTGGAAGATGGGGCAACTTCAGCGATTATTTTGGAAAGATAAAAAGAAAGAGAAGAGGGGAGAAAGAAAGAGACTGAGCTCCTTCTCAAGTGACCAGAAGTCGTTTAATGGGTGTAATCTCAAGGCTTTTATTCCCAAACTCTGCAAAGTCATCATCACAGGAAACAAAGGTAGCATGTTCCTTTCACATGAACAGGTCCAGGTGCACAAAGGATACTCCCCACTCTCAAGCAAATGTTCTTTTATACGTAAGGAAGAACATGAGGAAGAGCAAACACAAATTGTCTTTTTGTATCTTATGCTACCTTAATGTTCCCCAAGCCAGTTTCTTATGTGCCCTTAATTGTATTACAACTATATCATCTTGAATTAACATTACTCAATGTCTAAACCCAAAACCACCATAGTGAATTATTAACTTCCACTATTATGTACTAATTCAAACTAGTTTTTATTAAAACAATTGCTGCTATGGTTACACTCCCTTAGTACCAGCAGGCCTAAATCAAACTTCACCAGCCCCCTAAATAAAACTGAACTAACTATACTTCTATGATAAAATGGTTA
>NW_006969895.1:0-1070 GCF_000164805.1 Carlito syrichta | reverse complement strand
CAGGAAACTACATGGCCTCTTGCTAAGAAAGATAAGAAATCTGTTTTCCACGGTTCCTCTATCACAAAATCTACATGGCGTCTTACTAAGGGCTAAACAAGAATCAGGGTTTCGAAACAGGAATCAAGGGAAAGAGAGCCTCACATACAGGAAACTACATGGCCTCCAACTAAGTACGAATAAAGAATCATTGTTGTACGCGCCCTCAATCCAAAAAAATTCCCAGGTTGTCTGCTATGGGACAAACAAGAAACAGAGTTTCGAGCTCCAAAAATGTTTCAGAGCAATTTAGCATGTAGATATTATGAATCTGTCATTTCAGGACTCCAGCAACCTTCTGGTCCTCTTAAAAGTTGTAAGTAGGTATTGATCACTCCAAGTCCGTTAGGATCCTCAGAACAAATAAGGCTATATTCCAGGACAAAAAGAATCTTCTTGCCATATTTGGATGTAACTCTGGTCTTAAGGTGAACCCAGTAATCCTTTCCCTTCCGTGTCTCTTTTTATTTTGAGGTGGGACAATAGTTTTGCACTTGCCTAATGTTTACTACATACTATTAATGGTAGCCAGAAATCATGGAAACCACGTACCTAGGAAACTTCTGGGCAACTGTCTATTGATATACTGAAATTGGAATCCAAATCGACAGGAAAAATCAGGGCATCTTACTGAGAATAAAAAGGAAATCTGGTTCTAGGAGTTCTCATTTTTCGGAATCTACAGGGCCTCTTGATAAGGTTTATTCAGCAATCTGGGCTTCTGGGTCCCAACATTTTCAGAGCTACTTGCTCCGTGGATATGCTAAATCTGTCATTAAACCTCCTCAGGATCTTTCTGATACGCTTGTTTGCTGTAATCAAGGAATTGGCCCCAGAAATCCTTTTGTTTCCTGGGACCATCTACGACCATAATCATATTCTCCAGAATCAAAACGTATATTGGTACAAAATTCTTTGATTCAAGTGACTTCAAAATACAGAAAAGACTTGTGGGTGGGCAGGTAGGAATCGGGGTTTGGGATTGGAATATTCCACATTTTGGGGAAGTCTTGTGAAGGGGAGCCAGGAAA
>NW_006969894.1:0-2903 GCF_000164805.1 Carlito syrichta | reverse complement strand
CTATTATCTTCACAGTTTCACAGATATGAAAACTGGGGCAAAAGGGAAGTTAAGGGACACGATGTGTCACACAACCAACAAGCAACAGAGTTCACATCCACAACCCAGGCAGTTTGACTTTAGCACCAGTCATGAAAACCACTGCACTGTGGCTTCTGGGGAAGCTCTGATGATGGAATGTATAAAGATTTGTCAGGAACCTGGAAGAGCATAAATAAAACTACGTCCTTAAGAAGTAGAGAGAAGATGTAAAGAAAAAGTTTGACTGTTCTATGGATCGCAGCAGATTTGGAGGAAATGAGGATCAGAAGTGAAGAATGTAACTCAAAGACCTGCTCAGATCATACAGGGGACTGTCCTTTGGCAAAGCACTTGCCACCATTGAGCATAAGATGAGGAACACAGGAAAATCATAGATTAGATTCCATTTAGATCAAGAGGGTGAACACAGGTTTCTCAGAATGTTAAGAAGGGAGAAGCCTGAATGTAAGTTTGTTGAATGAGTGTATCTCCAGGAATGTCGTAACAATTCACGGAGGAGCCCTGCTAATCTGTGCCATTGTGATCATCTTTGCACAAACTGCTGTGGCTACTTGAGTGTGCCTGTTTAATAATGCTCACAAAGAGTGAGGTATCAGCAAGGATCATAGGAAAGATCACTAAAAATGCAAGGAATAGATACACCTGAATATACATTTCTGATAAACTCCTTATTTTTAACCTGAGCCAAATATGCACTAAAAAGAGATACCTTTGTCTGTTGCTGTATGACAAGAGAAATGGGATCACAGGCATTTGCATTTCCTTTCTAAAGATTGTGCCAAACACCATCTGCCTGAGTCTAGGTGGTTGAGAGACAAAAGTACATAATAATTAAATGCTGAGGCCATAGGGGAAAAGGTTTAACCTCAGGTTGATCCAATATCCATTCTGACCAGACCATCTAGGTGTGAGGATTGTGCAGTGCAGAGAAGACAGATGATCTCTGAAGTTGTAAGTCCAGTGTGCCCAACCCAGCTTCTATGCATGACACTCCCCGGCTTCCCTGCTGATGAGAGTTCATATGATTGCCTTGATTAGAGCTCTGGGGAAGAGAGGCGCAGTTAGGACCCAGAGGGAACCATGAAAGTACCAACTAGCTTCTCTGCCTCCTCCTCATCTGGATCCCAAGTGTGGGGAACACAGGGTGGTTTTACATGTCAGTAAAGACTCTCAACATTGCTGGGTCTTGTGGGTTTGCACCTCTACCCAGAAAGCACATTATTTAAAGTTCTGTGTAGATCAATGGCTCTGGTTCTTCTGGAAAGATAATAGGTATGATCAAGATTGCACATATAATTTTTGTTTTATTTTCAATCTCAGGGTAGTTCTGGAGAAGTTCTGCTGATGTGGTCTCCAGCCATTGGCAGTCTCAAATGCAAGACCAGTCAGAGGGTTAGCAGCAACTTAGCTGGGTACCCACAGAAACCTTGGCAGACTACCTAACTCCACATCTATGGGGCATTCATGAGGGTTGCCAGCATCCCAGCCCAATCATTGTCAGAGGTTCTGGAACAGACTATTTTCACAATCAGCATGCTGAAGCATGAATAATCTCATTAATTATCTAACCCTAAACATGCATTTTCAAATTTAGATTTTATTTAAGATTCAGAGGTACATGTAAAGATTTGTTACATAGGTACATTGCATGATGATGAGGTTTGGAACTTCTGATGAGATTGCCCCTGCCTCCTGGTGGTGACCTTGCTACCTGTGGGTGGTTTTGCATTTCTTATTCCCTACTTTTTTAGCCTCTCAGTGCCCCATGCCTGTTGTTTCCATCCTTGTGCCTGTATGTGGCGAGTGGTTAGAACCCACTGATGACTGAGAATATGCATTATTTAATTTTCTGTTTCTGTGATAATTCACGTAGAGTGATGGTTTCCAGCTGCATCTATGTTGTTACAAACGGTGGATGTGTAGTGTTTTATAATGTACATGATCCATATTTTCTTTTTCCAGTCCACTATTGATGGGCACCTAGGTTGGCTCTATGTTTTTGCTATTGTGAATAGTGGTGTAATAAACATATGAGTAAAGGTGTATTCTTGGTAGAACAATTTGTGCGCCTTTGGATATATAACCAAAGGTAGGATTACTATAATTCTAAGTGTTATTCCATGATAGCACCAAGACAAAGTATAAGATTTCATCCTCAGAATCAATTGTTGTGCAGATGAATCCTTTTGCCCATAGATCTTTGAATATTTTTCTTTCAATATTGTTTCTTTTAATCTGAAGACACGTGAACATTGGTGAGACTTGTAGATTGCTGGTATAGACACCTCCATTCAAAAATTAGAAACACAGTCATTTACATTTCATGTATTATATAGAAACAGCTTCTCTTTGGATTTCTAAATTCCAGTCTCCACCCCCCCAACTATACTTCTTATTCTTTAAAACTCTTTCATTTTATGAGTGAGAACATGTGATCCTCAGTTATTTGTTTCTGTGAAAGAACTCAGTATTATAGCCTCTAATTCCATCCAGGTTGCTGCAAAGTTCATGATTTTGTTATTCCACCACAATACTATAAGAAAACGATTGACTGTAGTGGAAAACTGCTGAGGGGGTGGGGCAGGGAGGCGGGATTGACAGTAGTGAAAATCTGCCTGGGGAAGGGGGACACACAAGGGTGTCTGCACAGTGAATATTTGTATACCTAACCCTGAAATGTACCCCACAATTTTAAAATAAAAAAATTTTAAAAGCTAAGAAAAAAGTTCTTCTCCAAAATCTTGTTATAACAGGTACTAACAATGATCTCCAACTAAAGAAATAACACGAGTATATAAGTGGAACCAGAGTAATAATGTAAGTATAACAAAATAATAAATGTAATCTGAAATATTTAACAC
>NW_006969893.1:0-784 GCF_000164805.1 Carlito syrichta | reverse complement strand
TCAAGGAGGAATGAACCACCATGCTCATCCTGGGTCCTGATGAGAGGGAAAGCTGATGAGGGTGGATGCCACCGTCACACGGACACCACACAGATGGAGGGAGGAGACACCATACCCTTCCCTTGTCCAATAGAGCAAGGCTGCACCCCTACACCCAGTCCTCAAGGATAGGAGACCAAGTCTCTCAGAAGAAGAAATAATGAACATTCAGGAACATGGGCACCAGCCTTCACGGCAGCACTGCTCACAACAGCTCACAGTGGGAGACAGAGGTCCTGCCACAGTTGAACAGGTGGATACAACATGGTCTGACCCACGATAGAAAATGCTTCTGCCATAAACCGACACGCTGCCATGTGGACTTGCACTGCAAAGTGGACCCTCGGGCTGCAATGTGGACTTCCTTTGTAGAATAAGACAAATATAGGACTTGTCCTTTGTTTCTGGCACAGAGATCCTAACACCCTTGGAGTTTCCTAATATAGGAGTGAGCCCCTACTGATTTCCCCTCCCTAAGCTTGTGCTCACAGGGTGTGCTGGGGTGAGGCCTTTAGAGAGCCTTGGGGTGGGTGGGGCTGGTCGCCAGAATGACCAAGCGATTAGAGGGTAGGAACTGCCAGCCCACTCATTGACATCCAGGAAAGTGCCAGAGATTAAGCACTATACAAACTATTGAGGGAAGCAGTGGCTCACACCTGCCATCCCAGCACTTTGGGAGGCCAAGGTGGGAGGATGACTTGAGGCCAGGAGCTCAAGACCAGCCTGGACAACATAGCAAGATCCG
>NW_006969892.1:0-698 GCF_000164805.1 Carlito syrichta | reverse complement strand
CTTCAAAATACAGAAAAGTCTTGTGGGAGGGCAGGTAGGAATCGGGGTTTGGGATTGGAATATTCCACATTTTGGGGAAGTCTGTGAAGGGGAGCCTGGAAACTTGAATGCCAGTTCCCAAAGAACATTATGGACGTCTTTCTCTTGATATCCAAAAAACTGGAATTCTCGGTCACCAGGACCTGTCTCAGCATCCTGCAGAGTGAAGTAGGAAGTTGGGTAATGGAGGTCATCATATACAGGAAACTACACGTCATATTGCTAAGGAAATATAAGGAATCTTCCTTATATAAGTCCTCAATCCAAAACTTACAAGCCGTCTTCCTAAGAGGTAACCTCGAATCAGGTTTTTGAAGCAGGAATCTGAAAATGGAAGTCCTCACATACAGGAAACTTCACTGCCTAATGCAAAGTAAGAATAAGAAATCTCTGTTACTTGGGTCCTCAATCCCAAAAAAGCTTAAGGTCATCTTGCTATGGGCTAAACATGATTCATGGTGTTTTCGAGCATGAATCTGGGAAATGGAGTCCTTATTTACAGGCAACAACATGACCTTTTGATAAGAAAGAATAGGGAACCTGGGTTACACGAGTCCGCAATCCCAAAAACCTCTAGAGCATCTTGGAAAGTGTTAAAAAGAAATCAGAGGTTCGAAGCAGGATTTATCTAATGAGCGTCCTATTATACTGGAAAATAC
>NW_006969891.1:0-695 GCF_000164805.1 Carlito syrichta | reverse complement strand
TAAGGAGAAATCAGACACCTGTTCTACATGGTTCCTCCATCACAATATATACATGACATCTTGCTAATGGCAAAACAAGAATCAGGGTTTCCAAACAGGATTCTGGAGAAAAGGCGCCCTCAAATACAGTACATTACACGGCCCCTCAGTAAAGAAGAATAAGGAATATGTCATACACTAGTACGCAATTCGAAAAATTCTCAGGGTGTCTTACTGCGGTATAAACAAGAATCAAGGCTTCGAGCTCTTTTCATGTTTCAGAGATATTTGGCTTGTGGATATTATGAATCAGTTATTTCAGGACTCCAGCAACAATCTGGTCCTCTTGAGAGTTGTAATTGCGTATATGTTAGTCCAATTCCCTTAGGTTCCTTGGGAAAATTAATGCCAGTTTCCCGGAAAAATGCCGTATTTGAATGTAACTTTGGTGTTAACATGAACTTGGTAATCCTTCACTTTTGTTTGCACTTTATTTGGAGAGGGGCCGAGACTTTTGAAGTTGCCAAATATTCAGTAAGAATTATTAAAATGTAACCAGGATTCATGGAATCCACGTCCCTAGGAAATATCTGGGCATCTCCATTTTTATATACAGAGTTGGAATCCACATGGACAGGAAAATCAGGGCATCTTACTGAGACCGAAACGGGAATCCTGTCGTGGAGTTCTCAATAGCCTAAATCTACAAGGTCTCG
>NW_006969890.1:0-463 GCF_000164805.1 Carlito syrichta | reverse complement strand
TGAGTCAGATAGTTAGCTGGGTAACTAGCGGGTTAAGTCAGCTGGTTGAGCCAGCAAGCTAGCTAGTTAGCAAACGGGTTGAGTCAGCTGGTTGAGTAGACTAACTAGCTACTTAGCTAACGAGTTAAGTCAACTGGATGAGTCAGCTAACTAGCTAGTTAGCTAATGATTTAAGTCAGCTGGTTATGTCAGCTAGTTAGCTCGTTAGCTAACAAGTTAAGTAAGATAATTAAGTCACCTAGCTAGCATGTCAGACAATGAGTAAGCTAACTAGTTAGCTAGCTAGTGAAGACAGCCAGCTAGCTCGGTAACTCACTATTTAAGTCAGCTTGCTAGCTGGTAGCTAGGTAGTTAGCTAACAATTTAAGTCACCTGGCAAGCTATGTAGCTAGCTAGTTAGTTAACTATTTACGTCAGCTGGCTAGCTAGGTAGCTAGCTAGTTAAGTCAGCTAGTTAAATCAG
>NW_006969889.1:0-436 GCF_000164805.1 Carlito syrichta | reverse complement strand
GCAGCCAGCAGACACATGAAAATTGCTCAGCCTCACTCATTATCAAAAAAATGCAAATGAAACCACTTTGAAATAACACATAATCCCTGTAAGACTGGCCGTCATTAATGAAACAAACAATAAATGATGCAGGTCAGGATTTGGGAAGAAATAAATGCTTCTACACTGGAAAGCAATGTGGTGGTTTCAAATGGACAAGATATTGACCTATCATATGACTCACTAATTCCCCTGTGGAGAATATACCTGGAGGAACTCAAATCATTTTATCAAAAGATACCTGCACCATAATGTTATTTGCAACTCTAATCACAATTGCAAACCACATGGTGCCAACCAGGTTGCCCATCAAAGCTGGAATGGATAGAATAAATGTGGTATATACACAGTGTAATATTATGCAGCCATAAAAAAGGACAGATAGAAGGATTTTGCG
>NW_006969888.1:0-808 GCF_000164805.1 Carlito syrichta | reverse complement strand
GTAGAGGCCTGGCTCAGAGGCTCAGTCTTGTCATCCCAGTGCTTCAGAGGCCAAAGCCAGTAGCCGGCCCAAGACCACAGGCCAAGACCCACCCAGACACACTGGTGAGACCTCGTGTCTATGTTCCTTCCCAAATGAGCTGGGCATGGTGTTGTGTGCCTGGTTTTCCGGCTCCTCAGAAGGCTGGGGAAAGGCTTATCACTGCCCAGCGGGCCAAAGTTGCAGTGGCCGGGAATGAGCCACCAACCTCCAGGTTGGGAAATGAAGTGACACTCTGACTCATAGAAAAAAAGGGAAAAAGAAAAAAAAAAAAGAAGAGGATACGTTTGTGTATGGAGTAAGGATCATCGTGAACAGACAGAGATCATTTGGGAAAGAGCCCTCAGGCTTTGGCCTAAAGTTCCTGAAAGATGATGGATTGGAAGACAACAGGGCTGTGGCTTTGGAAGACCAAGTCGGGAGAGTGCTGGAGCCCAGGAGTTCAAGACCAGCCTGGGAAATATGGCAAGAACTTGTCACTCCCTGGAATGCAAACACTGGTATCACGCCTGATGACACCCATGGTCCCGGCTACATGGGATTGGTGCCCTCCATCCCAGGTGTTCCTTTGCATCACCATTGATGACAGAATGTGTGACTCCAGGCTGAGCACCATGGCTCATGGCCATCAGCCCCGGGCCCTGGGAGGCAGAGGTGGGAGGATGCTTGAGCACAGGGGTCAGAGACCAGCCTAGGCAACGTGGCCAGACCTCGCCTAGGTGAGAGTTCCCCAAAATTGAGTCAGGCGTGGTGGCACCCAGAGTCCCAG